>NW_003852467.1:536481-554525 GCF_000181295.1 Otolemur garnettii
AAAAAAAAAAAAAAAAAAAAGAAATGGTCCCTTTAATTCAGGATATCAAATTTGTGAACATGTAGTTGTTCATAGTATTCCTTTATTATTATTTTAATGTTTATGGGATCTGTTCTGACGTCCCCTCTTTCATTTCTGATATCAATAATTTATGTGCTCTTGATATTTTTTTTCTTAGTGAGCCTGGCTAGAGGCTTACTAAATTGATTGGTCTTTTCAAATAACCAGCTTTTATTTATTTTTTATTTAAATTATTTGAGACAGAGTCTTATTTGGATACCCTAGGTAGAGTGCTGTTGCATTATAGCTCACAGCAACCTCAAACTCCTGGTCCCAAGTGATCCTCTTTGCCTCACTCTCTTAAGTAGCTGGGACTACAGGTTCCTGCCACATCCCCCAACTGGATTTTCTATTTTTAGCAGAGACAGGGTCTCACTCTTACTCAGGCTGGTCTCAAACTCTTGAGCTCAAGTTATACATCTGCCTTGGCTCCCCAGAGTGCTAAGATCATAGGTGTGAGCCACCATGCCTGGCATCAAATAACCAGCTTCTAGTTTTGTTGGTTCCATCTATTAACTTTTTGTTTTCGATTTCATTGATTTTCTGTTCTGATTTTGTGTTTTTTTTTTTTTGTCATGCTTACTTTGGATTTAATTTCTTCTTTTTTCCCCTAATTTCTTAAGGTGAAAATTTAGACAATTGACTTTGGATCTTTATTCTTTTCTACTATATTCATATAATGATATAAGCTTCCTTCTAAGAACTGCAAATTTTGATAATTTGTTTTCATTTTCAGAACATGTTTTAATTTCTCTAGAGATTTCTTTTCTTACTTATCTGTTACTTAAAATAAGCCATTTAATCTACAGATATTTTGGGATTTTCCAGATTTTTCTGTTATTGATTTCTAATTTAATTCCATGTGGTCTGAGAGCAGACATTGTGAAATTGTTATCTCTTAAATTTGTTTAATGGCCTAGAATATGGTTTATGGAATATTTATCTTGGTAAATATTCCATTTGAACCAGAGAAGAATGTGTATTCTTCTGTTGCTGGATAAAGTAATCTATAGGTGTCATTTCTATCCAGTTGATTAATGGTGCTATTGAGTTCAATTATGTCCTTAATGATTTTATGTCTGCTGGATCTGTCCATTTCTGATACTGTGTTGAATTTTCCAACTATAATACTTGATTCATATATTTCTACCATTTTTCCTCACATGTTTTGATGTTCCATTGTTAGATGCATACACATTAAGGATTATTATGCCTTTTTGTAGAATAGATCATTATATAATTCCTCTCTTTATTCAACATGTCTTGTTCTGAAGGCTTCTTCGTCTGAAACTAATGTAGTTTATCTTAGTTACTCTGGTTTTATTTTGATTAGTTTTTAAAATGATTTTTTTATTAAATCATAGCTGTGTACATTAATGCAGTCATGGGGTTCAATGTGCTGGTTTTATATATAATTTGAAATATTTTCTTTTGGAGAACACTTACAGAACTAAAAATAGACCTGCTATTTGATCCTAAAATAAGGTGACCAGATTTTAACATTGGTAAAGCGGGACACCATTGATGGAGGGGGGGGTTGTTCTTAATTAAAAATTTGTTCTATATGGATCAACAAAAATTTTCATAGAATGCAAAAATAGTATTGTAATATATATATTTTTAGTTTCGACATAAGTACAATTTACGAATATAATACATTAAAAAATTATGTATAGGGCGGAGCCTGTGGCTCAAAGGAGTAGGGCACAGGTCCACCTGGGTGACCTTGCCCAGGAGGGGAGTAGGGAGTTTACATTAGCCTTTTCCTTTTTAAATGAAGTTACATTAACCTCTTCATTCCCAAATGGAGTTACATTAACCTTTTCAGCAGCCAAAAAACGTATATTCCCTTCCCATTATTCCACTGTTCCCTAGCTTGTCCTGCATCCTTTCCAAAAGTTGGGACTTTTTTAAAACACCTCAGGATGCAGCATAAATTGTTAAAAAGTGGGACTGTCCTGCCAAAAGCAGGACGTCTGGTCACCTTATCCTAAAATGATATATCTTTTCTCATCCTTTTACTTTCAATCTGTACGTGTTTTTGTATTTAAAGTAGTTTTTTTTTTTTTTTTGTAGACAGTATATAGTAGGGTCTTTTTAAAATGAAAAATCCACTCTAAACATCTCTGTTTTTTAATTAGCATATGTTTGATGTTTAAAGAGATTATTGATATATTTGCATTAATATCTACTAAATGTGTTACTTTTTCTATTTATTTTTTGCCTTTGTTCTTATTTTAGTCTTCCACTCTTTTTCCCTATTGAGGCTTTCATTATGTATTTCATATGATTCAGTTTTCTCTCCCTTCTTAAGTATACCAATGGGGCTTTTTTTTTTTAAACTTTTTTGGATTGTCCTTACAGTTGCAATATATATTTATACCTAACTGAAGTTTATTTTCAAATAAAATTATACTATTTCTAAGTGGTGCAAATGCCTCGTAAAAACAAAATATTACTAATTCCTCTTTTCAGTCCCTTACGTCACTGCTGTCATTCATTTTACTTATCCCCAACCATACCTAATCTCATATACATACACACACACAGAATGTCGTTTCATTCATTTATGTCTTCAATTACTGTCAATGATATTTTGTAGCTTTCAATATAAAACTCTTTTGCCTCCGCAAGTAAGTTTATTCTTAATTGTTTCATTCTCTTTGATGCTATTGCAAATGGAATTTATTTTTTAATTTACTTTTGTTTTGTTCATTGTATGCAAAAATGCAACTGATTCCTGTGTATTGATTTTATATTCTACAACTATGCTGAATTTATTAATTGGCCTTAATTTTTTTGGTCAAACATTCAATGTTTTCTACATATAAAACCATCTCATCTATAAAGAAATAAAATTTACTTGTTTCCATATTAGATACCTTTTCAATTTCTTTTTATTGCCTTATTGCTCTGGCTAGAATTTCCAATTATATGTTGAATACAAGTGGTCGAGACAAGGATACTATTGTTTTTCTATTCTCTATTTAATTTGTTGATTTATAGTTTCATTTTATTGTGATCAGAAAATATATGTTGTATAATATGAATCTTTTTCAAATTATTAAGGATGATTTTGTGGCCTAACATATGGTTTTTTCCTGGGAAATATTCCATATGCACTTAGGAAAAACATACATTTTGCTGTTTGGGGGCAGAATGATCTACATATGTCTGTAAAAGTGTTTTAAACTTTCAAAATTTTGCTTCTGATAACTATTTTTCTCTCAGGGATTCTCTTCTGCCTCTTCTGAATACCAAAGTCCTATATTCTTGTTGTTCTGAGCCATATTCTTAATCTAATTCAATGTTTGACCATATTTCCCATTGCCAAACTGATGAAATAAGATTTGCATTGTGCAATTTGATGATATATGATGATACTGCTTTACAGTAGACATAAATTTTCCTGAGAGTTTTAATCATGGCAAAATCATTCTTGTTTGGTGTGATGTTCATTTCTCAGCATGCTGTATGCTAGAAATGTCTCTCTGTAGCAGTTAAGTGTCATTAGTGAAGACATATATCTCTAGATAAATTAAAAAAAAAAAAACAAAGAGCTCTCTCTCATAATGTTTTTCAAGATCCAGAGGGAAAAATGAGCATACAGTTGAAAGTATAATTCAAAAAGGAAAACAAGGTTTTCTCAGCTCAGTAGCTGAAGCAGAAGGCTTGCTCCTTCCAGAGCAGCAGCTGGTATCACTGTGTCAATATAGCATGATGTTTCCCAGGTGCAAGGATGATATGGCTAGCAGTTCCCTGGCCTCTAAGGAAGGGAGACATTCAATGACAAAATGTGAATAGCATTACGCTCTGAGTTACAGAAGCAGATGCATTTCACATCTTGTTTATAGAGTCCTCAAAATTATATGTTATTAAACCAGATTCAGGTTACTTCAGCCTTTGTACAAAGATGGACTATGATCTTTCTATCATCAGCTGATGCCTAACTAACAAAGTATCATAATGAAGAAAGAATTCTCCAAATGGTTCTCTTTATATTCTTTTGAATTACTTTCTACTATGATACTTCTTCCCCATAAACAGAATTACCAACCACATCTATTTTGCCCAGAACACAGCTGTTCATTTCAGGTTGCCCATATTTTTCTCAGCTGTAATACAATCAAGCTGCTGTTATTATCCTAGACTAATTTACAAAATCTACAAGAAGGATAAAACTAATGGGCCTACGATGGATTTGAAACATGAAGTAGAAATCACATATTTGGGGAACAGTCTGTACTCTGTAGCTGTCTGATTTTAGCAAATTCTTCTTAGGTCCTCCTTTTGAAAATATCAATTGTAAAATGAACCACACAGAATTTCTATAAGTTTAATGCTCATAAAATATATAAAGCACATATATACTGTCTCAAAATTGTGCATTTGATATTCACTCAGGAAAATTTTTTTTAATCCCAATTCCTGTTCCTACCTCTAGTATAACTGAGATATGGCCTAGCAATTAGCAAGCTTTCTGTGCATCTCTAATCTTGAACCACAAGTAAGACATGTCATTCAATGGAAATAGAGATGAACAACAGTAATAAGAACTTTAAAATATATATACATGTAAAACATTATTAGATATCATATCAGCGTCTTGGAAAAGCTAACTTAAGAGCAGTCACATGGTCTTAAATGAGGATGAATTCTACTAGATTTGTTCACATGTCTTTTCTTTATAATCAGGAGACATTCTTCACACAAATAGCAAAATGTACAATCTGTGCTTTTCTAGAAGTAGACTCTGTACTGAGATTCTCTCAGGAAATCCAAAGTATTTAGAATGAACCACATTAAGTCAACTATATTTGAGTGATTTTGACCTGCATAAATAATACATTTTTGTGGTTTGATCTGAAATCATTTTATATATTTTTCAAAACAATTTTATAGTTTCAGCTCTGCTGTCTCCAAAATTCTTTATTATGTTATTTCAGAAACAAAAAAAAAAAATGGGTTATAGTAGAGCTGTGAGATACACAGCTAAAAAACTAATGAGTTAGAATGTATTATAGGCCTATGAGTGTTGGGCAAGTGGAACATTCAATAATATAATGTGCATATACTATATTAATAATATGTTATAACACATAATATATGATATATACCATAGCATATGATTATATAAATTATATTTATATATATTATGTAATACACATTACATATATTATGTAATGTAATATAGCTAAAATATAACACATAATATATGATATAATATATACCATAGCATACAATTATATGAATTATATTACATATTATGTGTAATATAAAATATAATTTAATATAAACTTAAAATAATTTTATAAAATTCCACTTAGACAATCATATAATTCTTTGAATCATCTGATGCTCAACCATTATTAAAACATACAAATTTTAATAGTTAGAAAGTTTCCAGCTGCTGTGGATCATGCCTGGGACTGAATAGAAAAGCAAGAAATGAAACTAACACCTTATAGTCACCTGATCTTCAATAAACCAGAAAAGATTATACACTGGGGAAAAGAATCCCTATTTAATAAATGGTGCTGGGAGAACTGGATAACCACATATAAAAGATTGAAACTGGATCCACACATTTCACCACTTACAAAAATACATTCAAGATGGATAAAAGATTTAAATGTAAAGGCATGAAACCATAAAAACCTGAGAAGAAAGTGTTGAGATATTTTTGTTTCTTCATTCTCAGTCCTTGCAACTGGTCTATTCAAGTGATCTATTTCTTTCCCTCAGCTCTCAGAGAAAGGAGAAAACAATAAGAATATGTAAGAGAAATTAAAAATATAGTTTTTTCAGATAAAGAAAAAAGAAAAAAGATGAAACCAGAAGGAAAGAAAGAAAGAAACAAACAAAAATCAGGGGAGATATCTTAGGTGTTGTATGAGAAGTTTATGTGGGAAAGATGAGGTAAGTGAAAAAGTACCTACCAAAGGGAGAAAAAAGGAGAGAAGTAAAACAGAGAGAGAGAATAAATGGGATTGAGACACCATAACAAAAGCACAGGAGCCCTTGCTCTTGAAGAAGGTAAAAACGGAGATTAAGAATAGAACCAACCAAACTAACATAAAACAAAACACAACAAAAAAATCAAATAACAATAAACAACTACCACCTCAACAACAAGAGAGAAAAAAAGAAAAGAACAAACACAAATAAAAATAAAATAAAAATAAAAATAAAAATAAAAATAAAAAATATTGCAGAAGGTGGCAATATTAACAATAGCAAATATATAAATATAGCAATGTATTGCCAGGACACCAGGGGCACTGTGGTGTTAGGCGATGACGAACACACCCTAGAAACCACTCTCTAGTTGCCAACCAGAATGGGTCCTGTCATACTTAGTTGCCCTTGGTGAGTGCCTGACTGTTTACTCAGCATTCAGTCGGATCTTAATGCTCTCCAAAGTCCTCTGGAGGAAGTCTCACAGTGCTCACAAAACAATTCCCACTGGGTGCAGGAGCCACTCAACTCCCCCCCCCCCCGGGAACGGGTCTCAAAAGGCACCAGGGCCAGCCCTATACTAGGCCCCTGTGGACAGACCGTTCCACGGGTAGCCGCCAAGCTGGCAGCCACGAAATGGCAGCCCAGACGGCAGTCAAGTTGATGGAAAATCCACTCGACCTGGTAAGGTGACTGTATGCTGTTTGAGTTTGCCCACTCGCCAATCTTTCTATGGCAGTTGTAATGCTCAGCTTCCCCTGAAATGCACAAACTGCCAAAGGCTCACTCTGTGGGAGCATCGGCTTTCTGGTCCCAGCCGTTTCACTTTCTGTGTCTGACCTTCACAACTCCATACCTCCCTCTGTTTCCTGCATTCCACCAATAGTCTTGCTGTGCCCCCAGGGAGGAATCCAGGTAGGTTCCTCTCACCAAATATAGTTGGGTTACCACTCTTTCCCCTGCCTTGTTGCGAAAAGCCAGAGGCGACGTTCTTCTCGTCCGCCATCTTCCTCTGCCCGGTCTACAAAAAAAAAAAAAAATTTTTTTGACACGGAGTCTCACTGTTTATGGTTATCTGATTTTGTTGTGCTGTGTTTTGTTTTAAGTTAGTTAGTTTGTTTGGTTCTATTCTTAATCTCTATTTTTACCTTAAACTCATCTGTGTCAGTAGAGTGCTGTGGCGTTGCAGCTCACAGCAACCTCAAACTCTTGGGCTTAAGTGTTTCTCTTGCCTCAGCCTCCCAAGTAGCTGGGAGTACAGGTGCCCGCCACAACTCCAGGCTTTCTTTCTTTCTTTTTTTTCTTTTCTTTTTTAACAGTGTCTCACTACATCGTCCTGGGTAGAATGCTGTGGCCTCACAGCTCACAGCAACCTCAAACTCTTGGGCTTAAGCGTTTCTCTTGCCTCAGCCTCCTGAGTAGCTGGGACTATAGGCACCCACCAGAACTCTGGGCTTTTTCGCTTTCTTTCTTTTCTTTTCTTTTTTTTTTCTTTAGGCAGAGTCTCATTACATCACCCTCAGTAGAGTGCTGTGGCATCACAGCTCATAGCAACCTCAAACTCTTGGACTTAAGCAATTCTCTTGCCTCAGTCTCCCGAGTAGCTGGGACTACAGGTGCCTGCCACAAAGCCCATCCTATTTTTTGTTGTTGTTGTTGCATTTGTCGTTGTTTAGCTGGCCCGGGCTGGGTTCAAACCCATCAGCTTCAGTGTATGTGGCTGGCGCTTGAGCCTATTTTATTTATTTATTTATTTATTTATTTATGTTATTGTTGTTGTTTTAGCAGGCCCTGGCTAGGTTCGAACCCATCAGCCCCAGTGCATGTGATTGGCAGCCTAACCACTGAGTTATGAGCCCTAAGCCTCTACAAAAAAATTTTAAAGAGTCAGCAGAACATGGTGGCATGTAGATTGTCCTATCTACTCTGGAGGTTGAGGCAAGAGGATCACTTGAATCTAAGGAATTCAACATTTCAATGAGCTATGATCATACCACTGCACTCCAACCTGGGTAGCAGAGTGAGACCCTGTCTCTAAAAAACTAATACTTAGAATAATAATGTCATAATAATTAGAAAGCTAGTAAAACTGAATTAAAAACAACCTAACTAACTAAATGGCAGTCTTTAAATTACAGAATTATTACAACAGACATGAATTTCCTTTTAACTCTGTAAAATGTGATATATAAGGTTGGACAATTAAGTTTACAAACTTATCCTAGAAAAAGTGCTATATACCTCATTGCTGAATATTACTACAGCTACCTTTCTGATACTTCCCCAGGGAAGCTAGGCACTGATGCCAGCACTTAGTCCATCCTTCAAAGCAAGTTTTAACTCTTTTTCTGGAATGACCATCAGTGTTGTCATTGTATGAGTTTGGACAATTAAGTTTGCAAACTCATCCTAGAAAAAAATGCTACATACCTCATTTCCAAATATCATTACAATCATCATATGTCCAAGTGGAGTACTTCAAAGGTGACCATAGTGGTATACAGCAATGTGGTACATAACACTTTTTCTAGGATGAGTTCACCAACTTAATTGTCAGACCTTGTGCTTCTTATCCATTTCTCTTCCATACCCATTCCTTTTCTTGAATGAAAAAGGGTTCCTTAAGATAGCTGCTGCTTCCCTTTCTTTACTATACAGGTATGTGTGAACAGTCTGTTCTACAAGGGATGAATCTCAAAGACATTTTACTTTGAATACCTATAGAACTACATGACTCCATATAGACTCAGGTAAATGTCACTTTCTTTTGGAAGATAAGTATCTCTCTAATCCATCTTATTTCATCAGATAGTAGTTTCCTTGTTGACAGAATTTTATAAATGCCCATGCCCTGGTTTCAGCTGTTGATGAAGTTTAGGCCCACTTTTGGTATTGACATTCATGTCCTTGATGACATCCTCCTTTCCACAGTCATACACAGACATTTTTTCAGCTGTCAAATGGTTCCAGGGCTAAAACATCAACCTCTCTCTCCTCTTCAGCTAGTTCAGCATATTTGTGTACAGGTTAGGTGAAAGACTTTCAGGTGTATAAATGTGAGAAAAGATTTGGATCATTTGGGGAGAAAAAATGGAAAACACAAAATAGTAGATTCAATGAGAACTTGATTATTCATTAATATTCATTAAATATGAAGTGGGGATGAATCTCTAACACAAAGCTGTCTACTACTACATTTTATGCTGTCTATATTTAGTTAACTTTTACTACAGCATTAGGAGGGTGCTGTAATTACACCTACCTTTCTAGATGAAGAATCTAGGGTTTAGAATGCTAAGTAACACAGGGACATACAAAAATATCTTTGAGGTTATTCATATGTTTACATGTATTACTTGAACTGTGATACCAGCTTTACAGGCATACACATGTGTCAAATCCATCAAACTGTATGTTTTAAACAAATGTAGTTTATCTTATGCCAATTACACCTCATTAACTCTGTAAAAAGAGAAAAAAAGACATGCTACATAACTTGTCTATGATAGCAAAGACAAAAAAACAGTGCTTCTGTCTTCTCATCTCTAAAAGATACATTCTTATCCACCAAGCCATGTAGCAAAGTAGTGGGAAAGACATACTAGTCGGGCTGAATTAAAGGGAGATAGGATGAAAAAGGAAGACATAAATGCAGTGTTGTTTTTCTTAAGATGTTAGCACCTCCTCCTGATGTGCAAACTAACTTAACTAAAAAGCAAAGCCCAAATTGAATTAGTTTAATTCAAGTAATCTGGGCTGGCATGTTTTGTAGGGAAACACAGATACTAGCAACATTGGCAGGTGCACCTCTGATGAGATCTCTTCTAAAAAAAAATTATCTGTGGGAAAGCCACAGATCACACATGTATTGATCAGATAGCTATTGGTCAAAGGAGATTGGCATGGCAATTGGCCTTTGAAAAATTAAGAAATATGGTGAATGCAAAACCACTAAGCTATAACTTTCATTAAGACTCCGATTATGAATGTCTTATTCACAATTCTACCTCCACGTACAAGTAGCATATAGTAAATTCTCAAAAATTATTTGTTGTGTAGAGTGTTGCTGGTACTGCAGTCAAAGGCATGCTTCCTCAGACTAGATAACATTTCATTTGTTGCTTTTCCAGTTCCCTGCACCAACTCACCAAAGAAGATTTTACTTAGAAGCAATGAATGTAAATTTTGGATCCCAAATGATCATGAGCACACCACAGGGACTAACAAGTACAGGAGGTGTTCTGATTGGGAGTCCATACATCCTTGCACCAGCAGTGATTAAGCAGACACACATAGTAGAAGCTGCTGGCTTGGTCCCTAGTGATGATAGCAAACAGGCTAGAGAATTTACAAAGTCTGGTTTTTCAGGAAGTAAACGAAGCAAAAAAGATAGAAATGGAAAAGGCTTGAGGCATTTTTCAATGAAAGTGTGTGAGAAACTACAGCAAAAAGGCACAACATCATATAATGAAGTAGCAGATGAGCTGGTGTCAGAGCTCACCAATCCAAATAACCGTTCGGCAGCTGATCCGCAGGCTTACGATGAGAAGAACATTAGGCGAAGAGTTTATGATGCTTTAAATGTGCTGATGGCAATGAACATAATTTCAAAGGATAGAAAAGAAATCAAGTGGATTGGCCTACCTATCACCTGTGTTCAGGAATATCAAAACCTGGAGATAGAGAAGCAGAAGCTGATAGAACGGATCAAGGAGAAGCGGGCCGAGCTGCAAGAGCTTCTTCTATACCAAATTTCTTTCAAAAACCTGGTACAGAGAAATCGTCAAAAAGAACAGCAGAATAAGAGACCTCCACCTCTGAACACCACTGTCCAGCTGCCTTTTAAACTCATCACTGCAAACAAAAAGACAGTCATAGATTGCAGCATCTCCAGTGATAAGTATAAATATATCTTCAATTTCGACAACACCTTTCAGATCCATGATGACACAGAATTACTGAAGCGTATGGGAATGTCCTTGGGCCTGGAGTCAGGCAACTGCTCTCCAGAAAACCTGAAACGTGCTAAGTCCCTGGTGCCAAGGGCTTTGCAAAGTTATATCACAGCCATCTCCACCGGACCATCTTGGCTAAATCAGGGACTACTTCCAAAACCTACTCAATCAGGTTCAAATTTCAAGTGGACCACTGATGCCACCCTACCCCAATCAAGTTTAAAGCGAGGGTTCTGCTTGGATACTGAAGTAGCCTTAGCAACCGGGCAGTTCCGGGCCCCAAAGCGTCACCAGTTCAGCAGTGCCACCTCTCACTGCTCTGAGTCCCGAGATGAAACCTCCCTGTTGTTTCAACGACAAAGACAAGGAAAATGATGAGGAGGATTCCTCTTCCCCATAACAAAGGGGAAAAGCTAAAAAAAAGTTTATTGTAATAAATGTTAAATAAATGCTTAAATTTAAAAAGTAAATCCAAATGGCTTTCCTATCATTAGATGTATATAAGGTTAAAACTATATATATATACATGGCATAATATTTATATACAAAAGAGATGAATAGCAAAATAAAATGTGGAGATTATCTTAAGAATTTAGTTACATCTACCCCCCCATGGGCTAATATCATGTCAATTACATTTTAAACATCTATTCTTTACAACTGTAGTAATTGCCTGGTCTTTAATGAGAGACACCTGCATTAACAAATAACATTACCTGAATTACCCTGTATTTACAAGTAACATCACATAACTTTGATTTGCTCTGCTCATTTTCTAACAAAACATAGCTCATAAATTTTCTAGAAAATATTTACTTTCATTTTTGTAAAGTTATTTTATAGTTCTATTTCCACATTTATTGTAGGGTAAGTAAAGTTTTAATTAATACATTACAGACTAGGGGACATAAGTTGGGTCTATTGTGAGATATGCCAGTATCATTTGAAAAACTCAAAGACAAATTTGTTTTTTACCATCTCACTTAAAAATTACTCTCTTAAGTACAAAGAGGAACTTCATTTCTTAAGTAGATTTAGAACTCAGCAACCCTATTTATTTTTAGCACTTGACCCACATTTTTTCCTTGTCATTACTGTGGGCCACATCATCTTTGATCAATAATATGAATTCACTGGAGTTGGAGTTCTGAGGCTTTTAACTTTCAAAACCTCTCTGTTAGTAGACAAGTTCAATCAGTAAAAAAAGCACAATAAGACATGAAATTGTTATACTCCATTATGCAGTGACAAAATTTATTCCTTGAAACACTTAAAATGAACAAATACAGAGACACAAGAACATGCTTTTGAGTAGATGATTTATGCTGTTACAAGGGAATAAAGGATAGGATGCCTAAGGTAGCCAAAATGGACAGAAGTCAAAAAGAGATGAGAATTAAAACGTCACTGTGAACACCATATGAATGGAGGAGGAGTGCTCTATCTGGGGTAGAAATTTCACTATATTTCACTAGGAATAGGAATAAACTTTCCTCATACTTTCATCATCAAAAACTGATTTCTTTGAAATTATTACTACTAACATTTCTTTCTGTACCAGGGATATTTTCCATCCCATGAGTCCTTTTTTTTCAAATGTGCATTTATGGTACATTTTAAAGCCTTAGTTATAACCCACCCACACACACAAACTGGATTGTAAAAAGCTATCAAGTTACCTCTATACTTTTGAGGAAAGGCTCAAACTCTTATTTTCCTTTTCTTTTCTTTTTTTGATGAATGTGTCAAAAATGAGAATATAAGGCTTCCTTATTTTTTTTTCTTTGCCAATATGTAACAATGGTGTTAAAGCGGGATCCTTTTCCTACTATCACTTCCTCACCTGTAATTAGTGGTGGTTAATGGTGTCTTCTCTCTCTCTCTCAGTAAAGCAATGTGATTACCATTTTTGGTTTAATAATCCATTATTTTAAAATGTGGAGCATAGGGTAATTTGGTTTGTTCTTCTGTCTGGTTTCTCTACACTACTCCTCTGACCATTTACTAAAGGAGGAAAGATAAAGCAAAGATCATTTACTTTTGGTAGTAAAGGAGCCAGAACACATATAATGGGATGCAACTTTAGGTCTTAAATGGGCCACGTTTCCATAGTTGAAGCTCACTGAAATGAAGAGGGAGGGAGAGAAATGCAAATGAAGAGTACCCACTTGGGAAAGCATTGACAATGAACTTCGATGCTCTGAGGGTATTTATTAGTGCCTTGAGTATTGGTGTCACCAAGAGGCTGATGAGAATGTGTAATAGGAAGAAGGAGATTTACACTATATTTGGTGTTAATTTAAGAATAAGCTAGAAAAGAGGTAAATACAGCTGAGAATGATTAGTCCACAACAATTGAGAATGGATCAAACATGGGCAGCATGCCAAGTCAACTTCTTCACCAGATGTGGCAGAGACTCCAGGGATTCATCCCAATTCGGGCCTTTCATAGAATGTGTTGAAGCCTAATCTTAGATCCAAATTGCAGCAGCTCTGTCTTTTCCTCTGGAATTACTTCTACTGCATAAAAACAATCACCCTTGATACTGGGGTGAGATTAAGCCAGTACTCTAGCGTCTGGCTGGACAGCTGATGTTCTTCACACGTTTACTTGAGGTGACAGGTCTAAAGAGCATTGAGTTAAAGAGGCCTGCCTGAGGAGTTCATGAGGGAGCCTTTTAGGGTTTGCCCCTTCACCTTTCAATATCAAAGCAAATTGTGCCTGTATAGAGTTGAGCGCCACATAAAACTGCTGAAGAGACTCTGTGTGAAAGAATAGTGAAGAATTTTCACGTTATTTAGGGCATCAAAATACATAATAGTAGGGGTTTGTATCCTGTCCCAGGTAGACTTGTGATTGTTACATCGTATCACTTTATGTTCTTTTGTTCTTCTTTTATCCTATTGTTGTGAGAATTCTGTAAACAGAAGTTCTCTCTTTTGCTCACATCAAAGGATTTTTTTTTCTTTTCTTTTCTTTTTCTTTTTTTTTTTTTTGAGACAGAGTCTCACTTTTGTTGCCCTCAGCAGAGTGCTATAGTGTCACAACTCACAGCAACCTCAAACTCCTGGGCTCAGTCGATTCTCCTGCCTCAGCCTCCCAAGTAGCTGGGGCTACAGGTGCCCACCACAGTGCCTGGCCACTTTTTTTGGGGGGGGGTTGCAGTGATCATTGTTGTTTACCAGGTCCAGGCCAGGCTTGAACCCGCCAGTTCCAGTGCATGTGGCTGGCACCCTACTCACTGAGCCATGGGTGCTGATCCACATCAAATGTTTTTCACTATATATATATATTAATTTCATCATCTTTATTTATTTATTTTTTACACTTTTTGGCTGGGGCCTGGTTTGAGCCTGCCACCTCTGCTATATGGGGCTGATGCCCTACTCCTTTGAGTTACAGAACTGCCCCACAATATTTTAATACAGGCATTTCTAACCATATTTTTGGTTAGCATACAGCTTAGGAATTCATAGCATCATTCATATTTAAAAGTCAAGTATGGATCTTATTAAGACTCTAAATTATTTTTCTTTGTTTTTCACTTCCTAGCAAAAAAATAACAAAACCTGATCAAAATTGGAATCATACCAAGCATAAAAGTATTAATTAAGGTATATGAGCTAGATTATGGATATGCACACTTTGTACATATATTGATATATTTAGCTTATATATGTGACAACCATGCAATCAATATATATGAAAGCTCCAATATGTAAAAAGCCCTTTGAGAGGTATCCTAGATAAAATTAAAACATATGACAAAGATGATTTCTTTCTTGGAGGAGTTCACAACTTAAATTGAAATGTACATAAAACATTTAAACTGAGAATCATGTTGGCTTGGCACCCATAGCACAGTGGTTACACCCATAGCACAGTGGTTACGGTGCAAACCACATACACTGAGGCTGGAGGGTTCAAGCCCACCCCAGGCCAGCTAAACAACAGTGACAACTGCAACAAAAAAATAGCCAGGTGTTGTGGTGAGCACCTGTAGTCCCATCTACTTGGAAGGCTGAGGCAAGAGAATTGCTTAAGCCCAAGAGTTTGAGGTTGCTGTGAGCTGTGATGTCATAGCACTCTACTGTGAGAGTGACATAGTGAGACTCTGTCTCAAAAAAAAAAAAAATCATGTGATGGGCTATATGAATGGTAAGGTAGTTGTTATTAGAATAGTGTGCATTTTTTTCATTATGAACTATCTTTGCTTATTTATGCAACCGTGGAAATATTGATAACATACTCTTATTTAAAGAAGGGTGAGGGCCACGAATTCCTACTGAAACATTTCTCATTTTATTTAGCAAGAACAAAATAAGCAATAAAATATAGGCATCCTTTGCCTTTTACTAACTGATGTAAAATGTCTTTAGTGAGCCCATCATTTGAGTAAACCCAGGATATATGTTCCTTTACAAAGGCTGTAAATACTATGGCAAGTTCCAGTCCTTACTTTTAAATGCGAGAATACACAAAGACCCTAAAAATAGAGGGTCTTACGTTCTGTGAGATGATTTAATGTATAGATTGGTATAAATTCCTACAAGAAGGCAGCATGGATGAGAGGAGAGATGAAATATTCCTCAGAGTAATGGGTTGAGTCTAAGAAAAATCAATAATCAAAATTATTGGAGACATTGCCTTAGAAGAAAATAGCTGTCAATGAGGGAACAAATCATGACGATTGTTACTACTTGGGTTACTCTGTGACTATGTATCCAGCTTGGCAGTTAGGTGAAGGGACACCCTCCACCCTTGACTCTTCAAATTACATTTTTACTAATCAGAATCCTGATTTGGTACACTGATGTGAGGCAGCATAAATGGAGCATCAAGAGGTACTCGTGCAACTCTCAGGTACCTTATCCTCACAAAAAGCAGGTAAAGCATTCCAAAGGGAAATGTAGTATTACTAGAGAAGGAATCAAAAAGGAGAAAATGAAATAGAATGATAACTCTCCAAAGTATAGTACACAATATGTGGTTGGTTTAGTAAGCCAATTATTTTCCTAAATGAGCAGTCATTTTAAGAACCATCAAACTTATAAAATCAGGGTCTCCAATATTTTTTCTATGGGATAACTTAGTTTTTGTTTCACTGCAGGGGAGAAAAAAATATCAATAACTGGGGAAGGGTCATCATGGCTGTAAATAAACTAAGGGAGCCTTGAGGGAAAGCAGACAGAACTGACTTACTGTCCTGCATCAACTCACCATGAGAAAAGCCAAGGACTAGGGAAAGGGATGTCAGGTGGCTGTGGTTGTGTTTCCTGGCATAACCCCATTTGTCTTAAAGTGAGAACAAGTGGTCAGAATTAACCAGTGGAAGGACGTATTACGGAGAGAGTTTAGAATGTACCCTAATCCAATAGGGCTGATATCCTGATAAAAAGGTAAATTTGGAGATATATATTCATATAAAAATAAAATCACATGAACATAAAGGCAGAACCCACGGTGATACTTCCACTTGCCAAGGAAGTACAAAGATTGCTAACCAGCCTCCAGAAACTCGCATGGAACAGAATCTCCCTCCCGTCTCAGAAAGAACCCATCCTGCCATCACCTTGATCTCAGACTCTAGCCTCCAGAACTACGAGAAAATAAATTTTGTTGTTTATACCACCCAGTTTGGTACTTTATTATGATACCCCTAGAAAACTAATAGAGAGGCCTAGACACCCTCCACCCTTGAATCTCTAAATTACAAAGACTTGCTTCAGTTTCCCACTCATCAAACTTAACATGGAGGGTAAGGTGGGTCTTCTACAGTGAATTTTCCTTTTTATATTTCTTTCTAAACTCTATTGAAGATCAGAGCATTTCATCAACAAAGATTGATGAATACTTTCTAGTGACAGACACTGGAACATTGTTTTAGTCAATATTACCAAATTTGGCTGAAAATAAAACAGGTAAGTGTTCATACCCTGGAGCTCAAGGAATATTGTGAGAATGCAATAAACAAATTAAATAGCATAAAATAAAGTGGATGAAGGTACAGAGTAATAAGAGTATGAGCTTATACTTATGAATATTTATGTCTCCATCTCTTTCTCTGAGCTGCACTGATTTTGGAGGCTCATTCCCAAAGACTCTATTAAAATCCCCTCATCTAAAAGTTCACCCTTAATCTGGAGGCCCTTTATCTTATATCCAGGCCTGGGCAAAAAAATAAGCAAATGCTCAGTATTTGCCTGTTTTCCACTTCTTAAGTCCTGTGTAATGGATGCTTTGATGGATCCTATACACGTAAACACCATAATGGTTCTTTCAGCACAGGTCTATTGCACATGCCCCAAATTCGGTATTTCAGGGTACCCATGCTGATTCTCAGTAAGAGGGGTCTTCCTTTATTCACTAGATTCTCATATTGTCCTTTTCAGATGACTGGACACAGGTCTAAGTTTCCTTCATGTGAGTTCTGTTGACCATGACTCATATCCCAGACTCAATGCCAATTATCATCTGGAAAGCCTGATGTGTTATTTAGTTCCTGGCACCCATCCTTCACGGCTGCTTCTTATGCCCTCACCTCACTATTCTGATGTGCCATAAAATACCAAGTGCAATACCAGTTTGCACATTCAACTAGAACAAGTTGCCATTGTGATCTACTAATACCACTTCAGCTTCTTTCCTCTTTGCCCTAGACTCAAGTAATGATATTCTGACTTACATAAAACAGGCCATGGTTCAGAGAAATGGACGTTTTGCACAAATGAATAATTAATAATACAGAAGTAAAGGGCTATTCTTAAAAAGTATCCTCATCTTTTCTTAATTTCTATTTCTTTTAAATTTCAGATCTTGATCATATCTCACCTGGACTACTAACTTTTTTTACTGGTTAGCCTTCCTATGTGTGATATTGTTATTCATCCTTCATATCGCTGCTAGATTATATTTGGTTAAAATATGAATATGCTTTTTTGCTTTTCTACTTGAAACCATTTACTTCAACCAATTACTCATAGGTCTGACATCGAGAGAATAAGGAACCAATTCTACAGCTTGTCTTTCTCTGATTTTCTTTTCTTTTCCTTTCTTTTCTTTTTCTTCTT
>NW_003852467.1:554547-556557 GCF_000181295.1 Otolemur garnettii
CAAGCTGACACCCTGGATAGAGTGCTGTGACATCACAGCTCACAGCAACCTCCAACTCCTGGGCACAAGCAATTCTCCTGCCTCTGCCTCCCAAGTAGCTGGGACTACAGGTGCCCTCCACAATGTCTGGCTATTTTTTGCTTGCGGGCATCATTGTTTGGCAGGCCCCAGGCTGGATTCGAACCCACCAGGTCAGGTGTATATGGCGGCGCCTTAGCCGCTTGAGCCATAGGCACCAAGCCTC
This sequence comes from Otolemur garnettii, assembly GCF_000181295.1. Classification (NCBI taxonomy): domain Eukaryota; kingdom Metazoa; phylum Chordata; class Mammalia; order Primates; family Galagidae; genus Otolemur; species Otolemur garnettii. Next base: position 554,792 of record NW_003852467.1, read on the forward strand.
TTTCTATGATTTTTAATGCCAGATTCCAATCTGAGCCTCATCTTCTGCCTTTTCCATTTCCCTGGTGGTTAAAATTCTACTCAAGGTCAATTACTAACAGCTTTTTAAAGCCTTTCTACTTCCTATGGTTTGAATGTTTCTCCGCTCCAAAGTTCATGTTTAAATTTAATCCCTAATGTGGTAAAATTGAGAGCTGAGAGCCTTTAAGAGGTGATTGGGCCATGAAAGCTTTTCCCTCAGGAATGGATTAACCTATTTGTAGATTAATGCACTATCATGGGAGTAGAACTTATGACTTTCTATGAAGAGGAAGAAAGGTTTGAGGTAGCATACTCAGCCTCCTTGCTATGTGATGCTCTGTGCCCCCTCATGACTCTGCAGAGTCTCTACCAGCAAGAAGGCCCTCACTAGATGTGGACCCTTGACCTTGGACTTTTCAGCCTTTATAACTGCAAGAAATAAATTAATTTTCTTTATAGATTGCCCAGTTTCATATACTCTGCTATAAGCAACAGAAAATAGATTAACACACTATTGATCCAGACCATTACTTCCTCTTATGTCTCCCAGGCCCTTTCTTCATATTCTTGTTATATCACTGACGACATCACACGTACTTAGATAGAAGCTTTCTGCTTCCTCACCAGATGTGAGCTCCTTTAAGATAGTCTTGTGTCCTTTTCATCTTTGTACTATAATTCATGAACAATAACTTTCACACTATAGCAGCTGTTATTCTTCAATTCATCCTTCATATCGAAGGGTGATTCCTTCATACATTCCTATATGATCTATGAATATTGGTGGAATAAATAAAATTAAGGCTCAGAGTTATAAACAGCCTCCAATTGACAGAGGCACATCAGTTGGAGATTTTTCAAAAGCCTATCTGTGGCAAACATTCATTACTATTGGAGTGCAAATTTATGTTAATTTTCTGGAATGCAGTTGTGTCCTATATTTCAAGAACTTTGAAACATTACAATTCTTTGAACTATAGTAATAAAAAGCAGCTCTTTAAAGGCAAGATTAGATAGATGCCAAAATTTAAAAAAAAAAAAAAATTTGAGTTGTAAGTTATGGATACCAACCCCAAATAATTTAAACACACAGGCTCCAAGGTCAAGCAGTAGGAGACAGTATACACCACAGATCTATCATTCCTCTTTGCTACTTTAACTTAACTTCAACCTTCAGGTAAGTTTAGGAGGAAAACATGGCTCCAGCAGCTGCAGATTCTGATTTTCTCTGCTTAGCAACTCCAGATGTAACAAACAAACAAGCAAAAAACCCTTTTTTCTTTTATTCTTGTTTCCAAGAGAATATAATGGAGAGTTCTGGTTAGGTAAAACAAGAATTCTAGGATATAAAAAAAATAAATACATAAATATAACTACTATGAGTCAGAGTATTATGTTCCAGGACACACACTACATTATAATATTTTAAATATTTAAAAAACAGATACCTACCTCTAGCTATGTGGTTAAATAAATTATCACCAGCATATGAAATAACATTACAATTATAATAAGCATTAACATTGTTGTATAGAATATTTTAGGATGGGAAATGATGATCATGATATTGTGGCAGAATTAGAAAAATATACAAAATATTTGCAGAAATATACCCCCCAAATTGAAGTTATCTTAAGAGTATGGATCTTGGCTCGGCGCCTGTGGCTCAACCGGCTAAGGCGCCAGCCACGTACACCTGAGGTGGCGGGTTCGAATCCCCAGCCTGGACCCGCCAAACAACAATGA
>NW_003852467.1:556775-569389 GCF_000181295.1 Otolemur garnettii
CCCATATACTGAAGGTGGCAGGTTCAAACCTGGCCACAGCCAAAAACTGTTGGGGGGGTGGCGGGGGTAAAAGAGTATGGATCTATAGGGTATCACATTTTCTTCTTTACATTTTCTTGGATTTTCCAAATTTTTACATCGATCATTAACTTTAAAATAAAATATTTTAAACTATTTGATAGATATCAGGAAATAAAATATACTATTTGTTCTTAGTGCTGTCAGATGAGTTTTTTAGGCCTAGTAGAGAAGCTATAGGAAACCACAATAGTGTTTTTTTTTTTTACTACCACACTTCCTTGTAGTACTTGAATCTTAAGTTTATAGCAGAAATATGCCTGTGTTTTTTATTCGAATCTATTATAGTCATATGTGAGTGTTGGCAAAGCTCTTCTAAAATTCACCTTTGAACTCAAGAATTAATATTCTGCTAGTAATGTGTTCAAAGAAAAGCCAAATTACCTATGTTTGCTGACAGTGTGAGTCAAGGTAAATTTAAAAATTCAAAATTATGACATATCTGGTGACAGCGCAGTCCTGCATTTTATTGCCAGATGGGAACTTTATGAAGCAGTGAACGTGTTAAATATCAAGTCCTCATTTATGGAAGTCTTTTATAGTTTGCATGGAGAGAAGTAATCTTGCATCCCATGGGATGACAGCATAAGGTGAAAGGTATGAGAACAGGTCAAGAAAATCAAGTCCCTCTTCTGGCAAGCCCAGAAGAGAACTAAAGGTATTCTTAATAGAGTCACTAACTGTAAAACACTAATTATAACTCTGGCAACCACGAGAAATTCAAATTACTTGACACTGATATCTCCATAAATTACAGTAACTTTGGGGAAGGGGGATAGTGTCAAATCTCTTAGGTATCTAGTGGAAAGTTTTTTTGAAGCTGTAAAAGTAAGCCTTGGCCATCAACATGTCATAGTTCACCAGATACTTGGCAGAAATCCCAGATATAAATGAGCAAAGAAAGCAAAAAAGATGGAAGAACATAGTGGAAACGAGTGTCTGAGTGTTTATACTGAAATTAAAGGAGTTTTATCTTTCTGTGTGGGGGGGGTATTTAAATTATGATTATGATTATTATTTTTTTTACAGTTTTTGGCTGGGGCCGGGTTTGAACTCACCACCTCCAGTATATGGGGCCAGCACCCTACTCCTTTGAGCCACAGGTGCCGCTCATTTAAATTATTTTTATAGCTTCTAAAATTTCATCTTACTTAGGTCACTGATAATAATAAGAAAATATCCCAAACACCAACATATGAGAATGATTTCTTTAAGCATCTGTTTTTTACTTCTATTATGTAGAAATTAAAGGCATACTAGAGTTCAGGCTGAATTATTTCCTGCTTCAACTCAGTGGGCAAATGCTATTTTTCCATGGAAGTTTAAGAGATAAAGATCTAATATAAGATAAACAAAATATATCTCAATACTATCCAATGTATCATTTTTAAATTCATCTTTCCTGGTCTTGGATATTCTGATGTTCAGCCACAAACTGCATTGTGTTTTTGGCTTTTGGACTTTCTATCTCACCTCTAAACCTGGAGTTTGTGAGGAAAATAATAAAATAAAAACCCAAACTAAAGAATTACCTTTCATTGTGTCTTTTTAGCCTTGCTTATCTAGGTACGCCTTTCCTTTTGATAGTACATGACCTGTTCCATCTCACAAACTTTGAAATCTGGTGTCACTTTATTTTTTTTTTGTGGGGAGGGGCAGAGTCTCACTTTGTCCCTCTCAGGTAGAGTGCCATGGTGTCATAGCTCACAGCAACCTCAATCTCTTGGGCTCAAGTAATTCTCTTGCCTCAGCCTCCCAAGTAGCTGCAGCTACAGGCACCCACCACAATGCCTGGCTATTTTTTTTTTATTTTTGAATGCAAACCCAATAGTGTATTTTATTTGTTAATTTAACAGATATTTGCTAAGCACCTATTATGTGCCAGGCTTAGGAAAACAATAATGAACATAGTAGGCTGAATCCCTGCCCTCATGGGTCTGTTCCAGGCAACTCACAAATGGGTAAAATAGAAATGAGTTTGATGTCTGCCAACAATGAGTTGGTAGCTGCCAACTCCCAGTGGACAGAAAGGAAGCAGGGATGCAGAGGGCAGGGTGTTGGTGGCTGGGAGTGCCAGGGAAGGCCTCTCTAGGAAGGTGTTATCTGGCCATTAACTAAAGGAGCCAAATGGGGAGCCGTGTGATCTGAAGAATGAGAGTGTCCCAGGTGGTGGGTGAGGGGGGTGGCTAAGACAGAGGCCAGGAAGTGGTGTCGTCGCCAGTACTTAATCCTGGGACCTCAAGGGCATGACCCTGATGTCCTGACTGGTGCTAAAAATTCAAGGTGAAGGGAGCTGACTGGCGAGCAGAGGGTCTGCCTGGGATCCCAAGGGCCCAGTTCCCCAGGAATGGCTGGTGAGACCCCTAGGGCTCTGCCAGACACTGGGACTGCTGGGACCATACCAGACTCACTTCACAGGTTCAGCTGAGTTAGTGCCAACTGGTCAAAGGAGGCCTCACAGAGCCCATTTCCTCCAGCCCTTCCAGAGGGAGACTTCACACCTGGTAGAAACCCTATAATTACCAACCAGTTACAGCAGGGACATCTGGGGACGTCTTGGGAGGTATGTGGCCTCAATATCAGGTGTTCTGGCAGCTCTGGGGCTTGAGAATTCCTGTTCAGTTCATAACACAAAACTGGTTCTTTCTTCTACCTGTCACAGGTGACCTTGGCCAGGAGGCTCAGGTAACCCACCTGGTTCCAGGGAAGTTCCTTATAAAACCTCCTCAATGCTGGGCTCCCAAGGGCAGGTTCCATTTCCTTCAGCCACTCAGCAGGTTTTTACAAAGTAAACACTATATACCCCTCTGAGGGAGCAGCCCCTGTGTCACCCATAACTGTGAGTCCAGATGAGAGGCAGATCATCAACATGAAAACCAGTAAACAAGATCATTTCAGAAGGAGATAAGTGGCATGGTAGGAGGTGACCTGGTGGCATGCCCTCAGATGGGAAGATCAGCCAGCAGATCCAGATGATGGGCTTTGCCAGTCAAAGCAAAGTCTCAGGAAGAGAATCCCAGACAGAGGCAATAGCAAGTGCAAAGATCCTGGGGCAGGAATGAACTTGGTGCATGCATTTGAGAAACAATGAGATGGCCAATGTAGGCAAACCCATGTGAGCAAGATAAGCTGGAAGGAACAAGGGCAGTGAGTGGGAAAGGTCATGATGGGCGTGTAAGGCCCAGAAAGGAATTTGGGTTTTATTCTGAATGCAGTGGGAAACTTCTGAATGATTTTAAGCATTGGAGAGATATGATCTTTGTTTGCCTCCAGGAAGCTCTAGCTTTTTCCTCCCCTATTTAACAGAAAGATAGGATAAAAGAGCAATGTAAATCTTTTCACTCTTGCCCATAGGGACAGGAGGCTGAGGGGCATCCAATGATGAGTTATTTTTGCTCTCTGGGGGTTGCTAAGTGATTGGGATCACAGTTTTCCAACAAGAACCTCAATGCCTGGTAGACTCTGGTAGACACTGTATTGGTTTCCTGCTGCTGTCCTGACAAAAGACCACAAACTGGATGGCTTAAATTGAGAAATTTGAGGCCAGGTGCTGTGGCTCACACTTGTAATCCTAGCACTCTGGAAGGCTGAGGCAGGTGGATCGCCTGAGTTTAGGAGTTTGAGACCAGCCTCAGCAAGAGCAAGATCCTATCTCTAAATATAGACAGGCATTGTGGTGGGTGCATGTAGTCCCAGCTACTGGGGAGGCTGAAGCAAGAGGATTACTTGAGCCTAAGAGTTTGAGGTTGCTGTGAGCTATGATGATGCCATAGCATTCTACACACGGTGACAGAACAAGACTCTGTCTCAAAAAAAAAAAAAAAAAAAATTTACTCTCATGGCTCTGGAGACTGGAAATTCAAAATCAAGGTGGCAGTGGGTTGTGCTTCATTCAAAGCTCTAGAGGAGAACCCTTCCTGTCCTCTGCTGGCTTCAGGGAGCTTCAAGGGTTCCCTGGTTTGAAGACACATCACTCTAGTCCCTGCCTCCACCTCCATGTGGCTGTCCCCACTGTGTCTGTCTCCTATATAGACACTTGTCACTGGATTTAGGGCCTACCCAGGTAATCCAGAATGATCTTAATTGAAGATCCTTAATTATGCCTGTAAAGACTCTCTTTCCAAGTCAGTTCACATTCACAGGTTCCAAAAGTCAGGACACGTTCATATCTTGAGGGGAAGCACCATTCAACCCCCTACAAACCTTAAGCACTGAAGGAAAAGGGAAAAATCCGAGGAAGTGAGAAAGGATTTCTGTGACACACAGTTGCTCACCCACTCTTCACACATTTTTTGAGTACCTACTGTGTGTCACACATTGCAGCAGTGCCAAGGACTCAGCTGTGAATGAGCTATGTGGCCTTGGCAGTCCTGGGACCGTGGCCTGCACACTGTCGGGCTTCACTAACCTTCATGTCCCTCCATCCTCAGTGCCTTCCTCTGCTTCCACCTTCCTTCAGAAACAAGCGTAGGCATGAAGGCAACCTGGCTACCTGGTGCAGGTAATTCAGTCCTAACAACACGCTGTGGGTGTGCTCAAGAGAACCAGGAGCCAGAGTTATTCCACAGGCCCTCTAGGAGGAGTGCCCCAGGGGGCAGAGAGTGGCTTCCAAGCTCAAGACCAGCTGTGGACAAAGGAGGTGCCAGTGGTTCACGGGTGATGGCAGAGCATTTCAGCTGGGACGTACAGGGGGTGGCGTGACCAGATTTCAGCAAGCGTGAACAATTTTTGGTAAAGTTCCAAACAAAACAAAGTATAAGCTTCTCTCAGTTTACATGGTGGTTGTTGTTCAGTGAGATGCAGGACTCGGATTCTTCCCAAGTGTGCAGGATCATCCCACACTAAGTGGCAACCTCTGTCCACAAATGACACGTGTGCCTCTTCCCCCCACTGCTCCTCCCCCGGGTCGCAGGTGCCCAGCTCCGGTCCAGGGCACTGCCCTCACGTGGGCGTGCAGCAGTCGGAGGCGTCCTGCTGCGTCCCCCCCCTGCTTGCAGGTTCCATGCAGCTGATGAACAAGACACAGCACGTCAATGCCTGGCTATTTTTAGAGATGGAGGTCTCACTCTTGCTCAGACTGGTCTCGAACCTATGAGCTCAGGCAATCCACCCGCCTTGGCCGCCTCCAAGAGTACTAGGAATACAGGCATGAGCCACCATGCCTGGCACTGGTGTCACTTTTTTATTTATATTTACCCCATCCATATCATCAATATTTAGATTAATCAATTTGTTTTCTAAATCTCAAGGATTATTATCCCCCAGACCATGATTCATGTTCATGTTTCATATAAAACCAATTCATTTTTCATATATTTTGGCCACTTTTTATTTTAGCTGTTTCATGTGGAAGGGTAAATCAAGTACTTGTTAATATATCCTGGCTGGAAGCATAAGACTGGTGTCATTTTATAAATACCATCATCTTTCACCTTTTTCATCTCACCAAAAGTCAGCCTTATCAGTTTTCATCACTTGCCTTTGAGATTCTCCCATTCTTTTTGAAATTCTCAAGTCTTAGTTCACTCTTCCTATAGGAGAACAGAACATCATTCACTGACTCTCCCACCATTAATATATCTCTTAGTGCCAACCTGCCTTTAGTAATGTGGGGCCAATCAACAATTTTAGTTCTTCTGAGTTTCAATAGGCACAGTAGAAGCAGTAACATTGAAGGACATTCTTTGGGGAAAAGATTTCTTTTAGATTTTGGACTAGATCTGTTTATGCAAAACCAGATGTAAAGTAGAGGAAATCATGTGAATAATTCAAATCAAGAAAATATTATAGCCTCCATTTGTTGGATGTGTCAGATAAAATCATCTTTGAACTTGATATATATGTAATTGACTAAATTTTTCATTCATATCTCATTGATGGGAACAAATCAAAACTCAAGTCCTCCTGATGCCTGTTTCTTACAGGATTCTTATTTAACTTTATGCCTGTACATATTTTGTTTTTTTCATATTTGAATAAAGACATGAGAATGGGAATGGTCAAATATCTAATTTTATATGATTAGAAGTCATTTTCTTTTCTTTTCTTTCTTTCTTTCTTTCTTTTTTTTTGGAGACAGAATCTCACTATGTTGCCCTTGGCATCACAGCTCACAGCAACTTCAAACTCTTGGGCTTAAGCAATTCTCTTGCCTTAGCCTCCCAAGTAGCTGGGACTATAGGCACCTGCCACAACTCCTGGCTATTGTCTGTTGCAGTTTTCCTTGTTGCTTACCTGGCCGGGGCCAGGTTTGAACCCACCACCCTTGGTGTACATGGTTGGCACCATTGTGCTATGGGTGCCAAATCTGATTAGAAGTTCTTGAAATAAAATAATTCCAGGGAATTAACTTCTACATAAAATTGGCACCTGCAATTTAATATGACAAATATATGCCAGTTTCTAGTTGACTATTCTTTCTTGAGTATATTGTATGGAAGAAGTTTTTTTTTTTTTCATTCGTATTTCTGATGACTAAGGAGTTAGCATATTATGGATAATTCGTGAATGCCAAATTTGGAAACATAAGTAAATTATCATAGGCCTCTTGTTTTGTGGCCTCCTGAACACTAAAGGGCTTTTTAAACAGTATTTATACAAATGATCCATGAATTCATTAATTTATTCTCACAAGGAAATATTAGAACAACTCAGTGAATATTTGGTATTATCAGCTTCTGCTTTCTTCATATACTCTCTCTTCCAAAAATTATTAATAATGTAAAATCACTCAGGTGGATATAGTATGCTCCAAGTCTTTAAGGTAATGTTGATTTGTACACGCCCTTCAAATCTATTTCAAATATGTTCTGGTAGATCTAGAGAGAATCTGTAGACACAAGTATCGGTTACTCTGATCCTCATAAAACAGGGAGAAACATACTGTAGAGCTCCCAGGCTATTCCTAATTCTACCAGGGACAACAGTAGAAGACTTCTGCCAATCTTCTCTGACTCTGTCTGGTAGACTTGCATTCCCTTCTCAGTGGAAAAGCATATCACATGGTTCCTCATTTCATTATTTTTTTGCATGTTGGCTTTAACAGCTTTATAGGATTTATAAGCCACAGAAAATTTCCATTATAACAGCACAATTCAATGACATAGTAAATTTGCCTCTGAAATCAATTTTATGGCTCATCGCCTATGGCTCAAGTGGCTAAGGCGCCAGCCACATACACCCAAGGTGGTGGGTCGAATTCAGCCTGGGCCCACCAAATAACAATGACGGCTGCAACCAAAAAATAGCTTGGCGTTGTGGTGGGTGCCTGTGGTCCCAGCTACTCAGGAGGCTGAGGCAGGAGACTCGATTGAGACCAGGAGTTGGAGGTTTCTGTGAGCTGTGATGCTACAGCACTCTACCCAGGGGGACAGCTTGAGGCTCCTGTTTCAAAAAAAAAAAAAAAAAAGAAATCCAATTTTACAGCATTTCTATCATTAAAAGATATTCTTGAGCCTGTATGGCATTAATCCATGTTCCCACCCCTAATCCTGGGCAGTCATTGATCTGTTTTATGTATTTGTAAATGTGTCTATTCTGGACATTTTGTATAAATGGAAACATGCATTATGTGGTCACTTGTATATGACTAGCATAATATTTTAGAAATTTATCCATGCAGGGCATAGATGATTATTTCACTCCATTTTCATTGTTGAATAATATTCCATTGTGTAGATCTACTACATATTGTATATCCATTCACCAGATGATGAATATTTGGATTATTCATCTTAGTTAATGTGAATAATGCTTTGTTGAACATACTCATACAAGGCTTTGTGAATACATATGTTCTTATTTTTCTTGGATACATTGCTAGGGAAGAGAATGTCATTCTCTGTTGTTTGGTAAACTATGTTCAACATTTTCAGAAATTACTGAACTGTTTTCTGAAATGGCTGTATCATTCTGTATTCCACCAACAATGTAAGAGGATACCAGTTGCTCTATCTCCACACATATAGCTAGTATTATCTTATGGATTATAGCCATTGTAGTGGAGTGGCTAATCCATAACCAGAATGGCTATAATCCCTAAAATATTTGCACATTGAAAACTGTAAACCGCACAGCTTCATTTTATATATTGGTTATGGGACCAAGCTTAAAGAACTAGAACTATAAGGTTGTATCATTTTCATGGTTACTAAACAAGTTCTCTTAAGAGAGGAAAAGAAAAATATGCCTCTGTATAACTTGACAAGCAAAGATTTATTTTCTAACCTTTTAATATGTTTAAAAATGGAAAGACTGAGCTCAGGTGTGACAGCCTTGAACATAGCATGTCACAAAGGCCAGGATCTGGCCTTGCTATAACTTTACTGGCTGGCTGGCAATAACTATACTATCACAATGGAATCCCGAGGGCTTGACTCAGGGGCCATTCATGTATCTTGTTGTAGCATTTAGAAAGAAGGGCATAGAGACATTTTAAGAGCCATTTCACACTGTGAGCATCCAAGGAGAGAAACACATTGTGCTGAGAATTATAAGAAACTTGGGTCTTTTTAGCTTTTCCACAGCCTTTACAAAAAGGCAGCTAGACAAAAGCACAGAAAAGAGACACTGCATATTTAGCAGCAGGCTTGGGTATGAATGGTGAGTCCAGGACACCACTGCTAGTCTACGAAAACAACTCTAATAAGTCATCCACGTGAGAATGTATCTGTCTGTCTCATCTCTTTGGTCCAGCAAAAAGAATAAATGCAGTCTTCTAAAGAGTAATAACAAAATGTTGTGACTCCTTGTTAAAATATGAAAACATTTTGGTCTTTTCTTTGAAGCTTTAGTCGTCAGTGAAGTACAAAAACCAAAAGGCATTTCTATTAAATTATCAGGAAAAAAAGTAACTCCTGTATGATGTGAGAAAAAGAAAACTAAAATAATATAGGCATGGAAAGTTTTATTAAATGGCCTGAAAGACAGCTTACAGTTGTAGTATTTTAGAAAGCAAGTAGTCCATATGTTTTGTTAAAATGCAAAGAAGACTTACATATCGATCTGCGCCCAGATCTGGAGGACAATATAAAAACAAAAAGGAGGGATTGAGTGCAAACTCACAAATCAAATATATTCATAAATATTATAAAGACTAGTAAAGAGATCTCCTTGTTCCTTGGGATCATGGAGCTGACTGATTTAATCAATGCAAATCATAGAAAATTGTTAACCAATGTATATCCTGGTGCCAAGTAAGTGACTTTAATATTTTTTTGCAGAATCCCATTCTCTTTTTTCTGAGGCTCTTTATGGCATTTTGCTTTTCAGGAATATAATAATGCTGCTTTTTAACTATTTAAGGTTGTGACATTTCAAATCTATGTATTTTTCTTTTAGAATAAAATATATGTATTCCTGTTAGAAATAAATGGATCCAGGATTCCCACTAATGGTGATCTTCCCAAAGGAAAAAATCAATATACCCAAAACAGATACCTGCACTCATATATTTACCACAGTACTATTTTCAACAGCAACCTGTGTTCATCAACAGAGGAATGGGTAACGGGAATGTAGTATATACAGTGGAATACTATTCAGTCATAAAAAAGAATGAAATCATGTCTTTTGAAGCAACATGGATGAAACTGGAGGCTATGAAGTGAAACAAATTAGACACAAAAAGATAAACATTACATGTTTTTACTCATAAGTGAATGCTAAAAAACGTGTACATAGAGAGTGGAATGAACATAGAGAGTGGAATGATAGAAAATGGAGACTCTGTGGGGTGCAGGAATAGGAGAGGATGGATGATGAGAAATGATGTACCCTAAAAATACCCTAAAAGGTACCCTAAAAGCCCTAACTTCACCACTATGTAACCTATGCATGTAGCAAAATGGACTTGTACCCTATAAATGTATACAATTTTTTTTTTTTTTTTGTAGAGACAGAGTCTCACTTTTTCGCCCTCGGTAGAGTGCAGCGGAGTCGCTCCAGCAACCTCCAACTCCTGGGCTTAGGCGATTCTTCTGCCTCAGCCTCCCGAGTAGCTGGGACTACAGGCGCCCGCCACAACGCCCGGCTATTTTTTGTTGCAGTTTGGCTGGGGCTGGGTTTGAACCCGCCACCCTCGGTATGTGGGGCCAGCTCCTTACTCACTGAGCCACAGGCGCCTCCCCAAATAATTTTTTATAAAGCAATAGACCCTAATAATCTTAGAAAATGAGATAAGATAAAGAGATGCAGATATAAAAGATGATTTTCAGTGAGCTTATTAGTAAAATGGGGATTAACATTGATGCTAATTCAATTCACATGAAAAATCCTCCTAACTCATTTCCCTGGCACCCTTTAAGGACCAGAGTTTCCAGGGGACAAACTCAGTAACTGATGAAATTTCAACATCCTCATAATAAAAATCTTTAAAAAATGTAGATAGAAAACTAACTCTAAATTTGTACTTTCTATTGAGGATCATCTCATTCTTCCCCAAATCTATGCTCACATATTTTAAATCACATGTCTCATATTCTTTATCTGCTGGGCTATCTTTAACAAAATGTCAGCTCCCTGAGTTTGGTGATTTTGCTCTTATGCATTTCTGTATTAGTGGAGCACAGTGTCATGTTTTACACACAATCTGGGATATATAAATGATTGCTGGAAACCAAATTCACACAGATGGATTTATACTGGGATAAATTTCATGCAAGCTTAGTTTTATTTCTTTTGCCATTTATTTTCTTGCTGAACATAAAACTTTCTTCATAAACCTATTTTAACTTTAATTATTAATTTTGTTAATATACTAGACAAAATTACATGGTATCTGTGTGACTTTCATTAATATAAATAGCCTGATCTATACATAGAAATATTTATTTGTCCTTCTGGTTTCATCACAAACCAAAAGAGTTTGGCGGTCATCATGCTTATCTTTAAAATAAGAAGTTGCTAGACAACCTGAAAATTTGTGACTTTTCTTGGGCTCATCAGAGAACTGAAGTCATAGGGCAAATTACTACTCCCAAATCAAAAGACACAGGGATATCCAAAGAAAAGGCCAAAATCTCTTTACCTGGAGAAGTCACTGGAGCCATAAACTGGTAGGAACATGTAAATACTAACTTTGATGAATAACTAGGTTGAGTGTGATTAGGTTGGATATGGGTTAACACAAGAGTGAGAATCTTCTGGGAGCCATAGTCCTAGGAAAACCTCCACATTCTTTGTGGGAATTATCTCATGAATCTCCACCAGGTTTTAATAGTTAAATCCAAGAAAGATTCTGTCGGTGCCTGCTGTGGGCACCTCATCTCACGAATGAAAACAGCTGGGAGGGTGTCACCTGTGGCTCAAAGGAGTAGGGTGCTGGCCCACCCTACTCACCAGAGGTGGTGAGTTCAAACCTAGCCCTGGCCAAAAAACCTGCAAAAATATATAAATAAATAAACCTCTTTAAAAAAAACAGCTGGGACCAGGGATTGAAGGTACAAATGCCTGCAAGAGGTGGGCTTCCCATAAGTGCAGAGAGAGTCCTGAGCAACCTCTGTCATGACCTTTTATTGAAGCAGTACGCAACAGGTGTGGGGGCCCACTTACTAGGATCACGTGATCGCTAAGTGCTCTTTCCCCACAGGCTTAACTCCCACCCTGCGGCATAAATGTTCCAAGTATAACACCTGATTTCTAACGAGCTACTGATCTTATCTCATTAATGCATGTGGCTGCTTGAGGGCTTATCTCTGGGCAGCCAAACATCTCTAAGCCGGTTAAGAAAGTGTCTCACTCCCAGTGCCTTCCTCAAGAACCGGTGACTGCTTCCACAAGCTTGGTGTATGGTAAGGTGACCAGATTTTAACATTGGTAAAGCGGGGGGGACACCATTGATGGGGAGGTGTTCTTAATTAAAAATTTGGTCTATATGGAGCAACAAAAATTTTCATAGAATGCAAAAATAGTATTGTAATATATATTTTTTAATTTCAATATAAGTACAATTTACAAATATAATACATTAAAAAATTGTGTATAGTACTATTTTATTCTTTGGCATATTTCTCATTTGAGTGAATTTTTTTAGTAAATTGCTGTTATTTAAAAGGTCATGAAAATTTTCACAAGAATTTTTTAAATTATATTTCACACATAAAATGGCTTTCAAAGTCTTAACATTTAATTGTGATTTTTCTGATGTCCACACTTTATTTACTGTAGAAAAAACCCATTAGTTCAGTCGCATTAGTTCCTGGTAAGGACAGTGCGTATCCCACAGTTTTTAGTGCATTATTGTATGGAACATGGTTTGTTTCAAAATGATAAAATATTTCTAACCATTTGCTCTCTATTGTGATTTTTGCTGATGCCCAAGATTTAACCTTTTCCTTATCAATATATTTTTTAATAATCATACCTCGTAAGTCATAAGGGTCACTTTCAAGGCTGGCACTAGACTTTTTGCCGCCACTATAAAATATAAATAATATGAGTACTGTCTGCTAAATTCATGAAATAAATAAATAAATTACTTACCTAAATTATCTGAATAGCTGATTTGTTGACATAACTTGTTTAACTAGCACTAGCAT
>NW_003852467.1:569636-577418 GCF_000181295.1 Otolemur garnettii
ATTCTCCCACCGTTCCCTGGCTTGTCATGCATTCTTTCCAAAAATTGAGACTTTTTTAAAGGGACAAGGGACAAATTGTTAAAAATTGGGACTGTCCCGCCAAAAGCAGGACATCTGGTCACCTTAGACTTTCCTACAAAATTCTCTCATGGATCTGGCAATGAAAATTAAAAACAAAAATAAAAAAAGTACAAAATTGTGAAACATATCTGGAGCCCTCCCCACAACAAAAGCCTACTCTGTGGGAGCAAAAGGACTTAACCAGAGTCTCATCACATCTCTGTGAAACGAATTCCTTGTACTCCAATTTCCTGAAGACCTCTTATCTCACATAAGGGAGAAAAAGCACACAGCAAACAAGATTCATGGATTCAAGGAAATGGATTGTGATGATCCAACGAGGTAAGGCAATATGAAGTTGAGGAGGAAATAAAAACTATACCCTGGAGAAAATTTTTCAAAGGTCACAGCCACAAAGCTCCAGGCCACCACTAAAAGACTAAGAGTTAGGGCTCAGCACCCGTAGCACAGTGGTTACAGCACCAGCCACATACACCGAGGCTGACGGGTCCTAACCCAGCCCAGGCCAGCTGAACAACAGTGACAACTGCAAAAAAATAGCCAGATGTTGTGGCGGGCACTTGTAGTCCCAGCTACTTGGGTGGCTGAGGCAAGATAATTGCATAAGCCCAAGAGTTTGAGGTTGCTGTGAGCTGTGATGCCACAGCACTCTACCAAGGGTGATATAGTGAGACTCTGTCTCAAAAATAAATAAATAAATAAATAAATAAATAAAAGACTAAGATTTAGTTAAAAAAAAAATATATATATATGGCTACACCAAGCATTAAACACAGCCAAACTCTGAGTAATTGCTAACATCCTCACATTAAGAGCCCATTTACTACAGCTCCTAACACCTCTTACAACATGTCTGTCTTTCAACAAAATGTTCAAAGGAATGCCAAAGGGCAAAGAAAAGAATCTGAAGGAACAAAACAAGCATCAAAATGAGAATTAGATATAGTACACATGTTAGAATTATTAGAAAGGAAACTTAAAATAACCATGATTAATATGTTAAGTGCTCCAGTGGAAAAAGTTAAGAATATATGAAAAATTAGTTATAGATAGGTAGGGCTAGCAAAGAGATGTACGCACTAAGTGAGAACCAAAAGTAAATGCTGGAAATCAAAAGCACCGTATCAGAAATTAAGAAAGCCTTCAATGCACTTATCAGTAGGTAATAGATACTTTCTGAACTGAAAAACAAAGAGATAAAAGAGCAAACAAACAGAAAAGAAAATCCAAGAATAGGGAGATAATATTAAAAGGTGTAATATAGGTGTAATTGGAATATCAGAAGCAGAAACAAGAACATAAGAAATATTTGAAGTATTAATGGCATAAAACTTCCTCAAATTTTTGAAAGTAATAAAACCACAGATCCAGGAAGCTTCAATAACACTGTCAGGATAAACAATTCAGTGACTCAGGAAAATGGCAAACAAAATAACACACCTGTGCATATCACATTCAAATTGTACATAATGTCAAAACAAACTTGAATGAAGTTTGTGATAGGGATGTAAACATCTTACTTATAGAGGAACAAGGACAAGAACTACAGCTGAGGCTTTGCGCCTGTGGCTCAAGTGGCTAAGACGCCAGCCATATACAATCAAGGTGGTAGGTTCGAATCCAGCCCGGGCCCACCAAACAACAATGATGGCTGCAACCAAAAAATAGCTGGGTGTTGTGGCCGGGACCTGTGTTCCCAGCTACTCAGGAGGCTGAGGCAGGAGACTCACTTGAGCCCAGGAGTTGGAGGTTGCTGTGAGCTGTGATGCCACGCACTCTACCCAGGGGGACAACTGGAGTCTCCTGTCTCAAAAAAAAGAAAGAAAGAAAGAAAGAAAGAAAGAAAGAAAGAAAGAAGAAGGAAGAAGAAGAAGAAAAAGAAGAAGAAGAAGAAGAAGAAGAAGAAGAAGAAGAAGAAGAAGAAGAACAACAGCTGAATTGCTTTGAGAAACTATGCAAGTAAGACGTGTATAACATGAAATATTTAAAATTTTTAAAATGAGATATTTAGAGTGTCAAACTGAAAATAACCACACCAACCTAGAAAAAATGTTTTCAAAAAGAAAGTAAATATAAAAACTCTACTAGACAACTAAAAATGGAAGGAAATCATTTCCAGTAGAGCTGTCTTGTAAAAAACGTTAAAATAATTATTTTATGCAAAAGGAAAATGATTAGATTCAGGCTTATATAAAGAAAGAAAGAATATTGGAAAAGGACTAAATGAAGGTAAAATACAGTAGAACCTCCATAGTTTGCCATCTCCGTACATTGACTACCTCCTTAAGTTGATCTAATTTTCATAAACCAGACATTGACCACATGTAGGTATCAGTACAGTAGGCCTAGTTCCTTATGGTGACCACCTCCATGTTGACCAGTTCATTACATTTCGTTGGGTGGTCATCTTACAGAGATTCTCCTGTATTTATTTTTTAACATTACTGATATAAAAAGAACTGTTTTAGGCAATAATAGTAACACTGTATTAGGTGACTATAACATGTGTCTGGTTGAAATGAATGACAACAATGTCATAGGGGAAGAGGGAGGAATGGTTATAATGCACCTACACTACACATGAAGCAGTATAGTACTATTTAAAAGTGGACTTAGATTAGTTAAAAATGTAGATAGGCTCTAGGACAATCGCTATTTTTTAAAAGAGCATAATTGATATATTGAGAGAGGAAATATAACAGAATAATTTTAAATGGCCAATTAAAACAGAAAAGAGAAAACAAAGAGGAAAAAAACCAAAACAAATGCAAGAAGTGGAAGCAGTTATATATGTACATATGTTAGATATTCATTCAAATATATCAAGGCTTATGTGAAATAAGAAAAGTTTAAATGCACCATTTAAAGGCCATAGAATAAAAAAGCTTATTATTAAAAATAGTTAGAATCTGACTTTAAATGTAAAAATAACTCAGATAGTTTAAAAGTAAAGAGATGAAGAAAAAAGCCGTAACAGTAAGGAGCAGTGGCTTTCGCCTGTAATCCTAGCACTCTGGGAGGCCAAGGCAGATGGATTGCCTGAGCTCAGGAATTTGAGACCAGCCTGAGTGAGCCTTGAGTCCTGCAGTTTGAGGTTGCTGTGAGCTATGACAACATAGCACTTTACCCAGGGTGACAGAGTGAGATTCTAAGTCAAAGAAAAAAAAAGGAAGCCATAATAATTCTTAACATATGGACAGAACCAAAGACTTCCAAAATTTATGAGACCAGAAATAATAAAATTGAAAGGAGAAATATGACAAATGAACTCTCATGTTGTGAAATTTCAACATCCTTAAATTATTAATTTATATATCAATCTGGCAGATATCATTAAGAATATAGATTCCCTTATACATTTTAGAGATGAACCTCTCATCACAAATATGATTTTCAGATATTTTCTTCCATTTTGCAGGTTGCCTTTTTGTTATGTTGATTGTTTCGCTTGCTGTAAAGAATCTTTTTAGTTTGATGTAGTTACATTTGTTTATATTTGCTTGGCTGCCTGTGCTTTTGGTGTCATATCCAAAAAAAATCAATGCCAAGACTAATATCATGAAGCTTTTCCCCTAAGTTTTTTTTTCCTCCCTAAGAGTCTTATGCTTTCTACTATCAATCATTCTTAAATAAAAGAAAACAGATTTTTGGAGAAATTTTTGTTCTGAAACAAGGACAGAAAATATATGATAGGATCCTCAGGCATCTGGTAGTATCATAAAGTAAGAAATTGTTCACACACACACACATATATATATATATATATATACAGACACATATTGATGTGGGCATATTGTACACAGACACATTCGGACAGCAGCCAACTAAAAAAGATCTGAATGGAACAATCTGAGCAGAAAAATGAAATAGTATTGGATTACACCCAATGTATACAATAAGTATTCATGGGTCTGCACCGATATAAATAAATCACTGATTTATTTATAAATCAATGGTTAAAATAGTTAGAAGAGAAAAATTTCCTGTGTAGAAGTATGCTAATAATTTTGTATATGCTCTATCCTCAAACAGGTAGAATATAACTCCCTACTCCTTATGTGTGGGCTGCACATAGTGATTCCTTTCCAAAGAAAAGGAGGGTAGGGGGCAAGGGGGGAAAAGGATTAGCTGTACAGTGGGGAAACCTGACAAACAGTACCTGAAGTGAGGTTGAGGCTAAGTGATCAAGTGATATATATGTTGATAGTATAAACCTTGGATAAAGTTCAAGGAGAGTAGTACTTTTCCTCTGTCATCTTCCTCCTAGAAACATATTACTTTTGTCTCATCATGAGGAATACATCAGAAAAATACAAATTTAGGAACATCTTACAAAATACCTGACCAGTGCTCTTTAAAACTGTCAAGGTCATCAAGAACAAGAAAAGTCTGAGAAACTGTTACAGTAAAGAGGATCCTATGGAGACATGATGTGGTATCTTGAATGCGATATTGGAATAGATAAATGACATAGGTAAAAACTAAGGATGTCTGAACAAAGTGTGGACCTTTGTTTAAAAATAATGTATCAGAAACTGTCAGCAAGGTGGTGGAGTAGGAAATCCCCCCTGCATACATACATATGCACGTATCTGTTTTTGTCCATGATTCCCAGGTCACAATGCTAATATCCCCTGTTATAATGTTAGGGTATTTTAGGTGTCAGAAGCAGACCCCAGAGAACAGAATCTCTCTCTCTCTGACTTTCTTCTGCCCTCCATTCACTTTATCCTTGTTCTCCCCCAAATAGAAACTTCCCCTTATCATTCTGTCTTGGAGCTGGCCATAAAGAAATTCTATGACCTACCTTACTTAATTGGAGGTCATAAGACCCTCCATATCCCAGAAAAAAGGAATGTTACACAGAAAGGCTGAGAGGAATCTGAACAGACAGGCCTTGCTGGGTTTCTCTACCCAGCCTATTAGTATTAGATCATATCCATTTTATCTAGTCACATTTCTACACTGTCACCAAGCATGCCTATCCAATGACGTCTCCATTAAGGGTTCAAGAGGAGAGGGTTTAGAGAACTTCCAGATAGTGGAATATGTGGAGATTCTTGGAGGGTGATATGCCCAGGGAGGGCATGGAAGCACCATTATCCTCCCCCATACCTCACCATAGCTATGCATCACTTCATCAGTATCCTTTGTAATATCCTTTACAATAAACAAGTAAACATAACTAAGTGCTTATCTGAGTTCTGTGAACTACTCTACCAAATTAATTGAACCCAAATACAGGTTGTGGTAATCCCTGTTTAAAGCCAGTCAGTCGGGGGAGTGGTCAAGATGGCCGACAGGCACCAGTCTCTGACAGAAGCTCCTGTTCAGAAGAAAGGATAAAGTCCAGAGAAACACCCAACAAACTGGGAGCCCAGCTGAGAGAGAAGAGTGATACCGGCAGGACACCTCTTCTGAGATAGGCAGAGACTCCTAGAGGACGCTCCACAGGTACATAATTCACCCCAAAGGAATAGCGCCCACCCCCTCCCCCAAGAAAGGTGTGCTTTTCCTTTGTTTCCTCTTCAACCGCTCCTCTGAGTCTCCTACAGGCCACCGATAAACTGAGGACCTATTCTCTCACTCCATGAGTGAGAGCCGCCAACAGGGAAGTTTACCACCTTGGAGGAACCCAGTTGAGACTCGGAACACCCTCCCCCAGGCAGAAAAGTGGAACTGGCGTTCGCACTGCCATTTTGAGTTTCCAGTCCACTCTCCCTCCCCTTGCCGGCTGGGACAGGGAGAGGAGAGCCAGGAACGACATCCACCCACCCTTTCAAGACCAACCCCCTGTCCCAGTCCTTCACCGGGAGAACTCCTTGATCCACAGTTTCTATGTGCAGACGGACCCCCCTCAGTCTGCGCATTCTGTGCTCAGCTGTCTCCCCGGCTGCTATCTGCACTTCCCGAGACCTTGGTGCCTGAGACCTTGGTGCCGGTGACCGGGACTGACGCCGAACAGGGAGGGCTGCACACCCCACCAGGCGTCCACCTCCAGGGCTTTGGTGGCCCTTGACAGTGATAGACTTCTGCTGGGTCGGGTCATTGAGCCGTGCCCACCTGCTGGAGCCCTACTGGCCCGCGGCTTCCATTGACCCCTGCCAGGGAAGGTCGCACAGTCCCGCCAGCTGCTTGCTTGCCCCCAGGGCTTTGGTGACTGGCGAGGGCAATTGACTTCTGCTAGGGCAGGTCGAGCAACTGCGCGCTTGTCTCCTGGGGCTCCCTGGCCCTGGATCACCATCAGCCCCTGACTAAGAGGGTCGTGCCGCCCCGCCAATCGCGCTCCAGCCTCCAGGGCTTTGGTGACGAGGGAGGGCAATTGACTTCTGCTGGGCGGGTCGCTCAGTCTCGCGCCCACCTCCCAGGGTCTTGTCAGCTGGCATTCGCCAGCAGCTCCGGCGGGGAAGGGTTGCACCATCCAGCCAGCAGCGTGCATGCCCGCCTCTGGGGCTTGGTGAATTGCGACAGCAGCTGACTTCTGCTGGGGCAGGTCATGGAGACGTGCGCCTGCCTCCTGGGACCTCCTAGCGGGATCACTGTGACCTCCCACCAGAGAGGGTTGTGCCATCCCACCAGCTGCCCATGCCTCTGGGGCTTTAGTGGCTTGCAAGGACAATTGACTTCTGCTAGGGCAGGTCACACGCCCTTCTCACAGGGCCTTGCCAGCTTGCTGTTGCCAGCAGCTCCTGCCTGGGAGGGTCGTGCCATCCCGCCAGCGGTGCAACTGTCTCTGGGGCTTTGGTAGCCAGCAAGGACAACTGACCTCCGCTGGGGCAGGTTGCGCCTGCCTCCCAGGGCCTTGAGGGCTACACTGACTCCTGTAGGGGTGGGCTGCATCAACCCGCCTGCTGGCCCCGCCTCCCAGGGTCTTGTCCGGTTGTACCCAGGAGAAAACTAAAAGAATTCACTGGCAGAACGGTTTTAGGGTCGGTTTCTGAAAGGTGCAAATTCAACATGGGACAGAATCAGCGGAAAAACTCTGGCAACCAAGAATAACCAGAGTAGATTAACATCCCCAAAGAAGGATGGAGTAGACACAATGGAAGACCCACTACATAGACAGATATCTGAAATGTCAGAAATTGAGTTCAGAATCTGGATAAGGAGTAAGATCAACAGGGTGGAGGAAAAGAGGAAGCTAGAATTTCAAATCATTCAAAAGCTGTCCCAGGAATTTAATGATTTCAAAGATAAAATGATCAAGGATTACGATACTCTGAAACAAGAGGTTGCAGATTTGAAGAGCACCGTTGAATCCCTTCGTCAGAGGATGGACGAGGCAGAAGATAGAATCTCCAACACTGAAGACAAAGACTTTGAACGCACCCAGACTTCCAAAGATTTTGACAGATGGAGAACAAAGACAGATCTCTCACTCAGAGAGATCTTGGATAATTCGAAGAAAACTAATATTCACCTCATAGGAATCCCTGAAGGTGACGAAGTTGCCTCACAAAACACAGAGGCTCTCCTTAATGAAATTATGAAAGAGAACTTTCCAGACATGCCAAGGGATCCTGAAATTCAGATAGCAGACAGCTTCAGAACCCCAGCACAACTCAACCCAAACAAGACATCCCCCAGGCATATCATAATCAACTTTACTAAAGTTAACATGAAAGAGAAAATCCTGAAAGCAGCTAGACGCAAGAAAACATTAACTTACAAGGGGAAGAATATTAGAATGACTGCAGATCT
>NW_003852467.1:581778-584720 GCF_000181295.1 Otolemur garnettii
AAAAAAAAAAAAAAGAAAAAAAAAAGCCAGTCAGTCACAAGTGCTATAGGCCTGGATCTGTGATTGGTGTCTGGGAGAGGGAGGAGGAAGTCTTGTCTGACTAGACTAAAACACCCTCACACACATTTAGCCACAGAAGTCGTCCATGTTGATTATTGATGAGCGAAAGAGTAGAAAAAAAAATGCTTTCAGTGTATTTTTATCCACATAGCATCCAAAATGTAAAGAAAAAATAAAATGGTCTCTGTAGATGATGTGACATTATTTTATTTATAAAAAACAACAAAAAAGGGGGTGGTGGTGCCTGTGGCTCAAAGGAGTAGGGTGCCAGCTCCACATGCCAGAGGTGGCGGGTTCAAACCCAGCCCTGGTCAAAAAAAAAAACTGAAAAAAAAGTAAAATTACAATAGACTCCATGAAAAAAACCTGTTAGAACTAATAAACAGACTTAGTCAAGTTTCAGGATACAACATCAACATATAAAAATAAGCTACAATTCTACACATTAACACTACACTATATGCAAAAGAAATTAAGAAATCTATTTTATTAACAGTAGCATAAAAAGGAATAAAATACTTCAGAATAAATGTAACAAAGAGAATGAAAGAACTATACAATAAAAGCTGTAACAAACTGGTGAAAGAAATTGAAGAAGACAAAATCGGAAATATATCCTATGTTCCTGGACTGGAAAAATTGATATTATTAAAACTGTATACTACCCAATGTTATCTATACACTCAATGCAATAGCTATCAAAATAACAATGACATTTTATACAGGAAGTCAATACCAAAATTAATGTGGAACAATACATGACCTCTAATAATTACATAAATTTTGAATAAGAATCTGAAAGCATCACATTTCCTGATTTAAAATTATATTATGAAGATATAGTAAACAATATGGTACTAGCTTAAAAACAGACACATAGACTAATAGAACAAAATAGCCTAGAAATAAACTCAACCATATAGGACCAACTTTTGACAAAGGCACCAAGAATATACAATGGATAAAGGATAGCCTCTTTGATAAATGGTTCCATGAAAATCGAATATCCACATTCAAAATAAATTAACTGAACTCTTATCTTACACCATACACAAAAATCAGCTCAAAATAGTTCAAAGACTTAAACGTAAGACCTGAAACCACACAACTTCTAAGAGAAAGCAAAAGGGAAAAGCTCTTGACATTAACTCCCCCCCCTTTTTCTTTTTGAGACGGAGTCTTACTATGTCACCCTCTGTAGAGTGTAGTGAAGTCACAGTTCACAGCAACCTCAAACTCTTGGGCTTAAGTGATTCTCTTGCCTCAGCTTCCCAAGTAGTTGGGACTACAGGCACCCACCACAATGCCTGGCTCATTTTTGGTTGTAGTTGTCATTGTTGTTTGGCAGGCCAGGGCTGGGTTTGAACCCGCCAGCTCTGGTGTATGTGGCAAGCACCCTAGCGTCTGAGCTACAGGTGCCAAGCCATCTTGACATTAATCTTGACCGCAGTCTTTTTGGGGGATGGGGATTTTACTCTAAAAGCACAGGAAACATAAGCAAAACTAAATAATTAAGACTACATCAAACTAAATAGTTCCCTCACAGCAAAGGAACAAATCAATAAAAAAAAAAGCAATTTACCTAACAGGAGAAAATATTTTCAAATCATATATCTGATAAGGGATTAATATCCAAAATATGTAAGGAACTTATACAATTAAGCAGCAAAAACAGAAAAAAAAAAAACAACAGAAAACACTAGTTAATAAAATGCACAAAAGACTTGAATATGTATTTTTCCACATAAGACATAAAATTTCCATGAGATATGCAAAAACATGTTCAACATCATGAATCATCAGGGAAATCTAAATGAAAACCACAATGAGACATCACCTCAGTTGTGAGGATAGGTATTTTCAAAGTCTGAAGATTGGCTTGGCATCTGTGGCTCAGCCACATACACTCAAGCTGGTGGATTCTAATCCAGCCCTGGCCTGCCACACAACAATGACAACTGCAACCAGAAAAACAGCTGAGCACTGTGGTGAGCACCTGTACTCCCAGTGACTTGGGAGGCTGAGGCAAGAGGATCACTTAAGTCCAAGAGTCTGTGAGCTGTGATGTCACAGCACTCTACCCAGGGCGACATAGTGAGACTCTGTCTCAAAAAAAGTCCTAAAGATTTTGGAGAAAAGGAAACTCTTGTATACTGTTGGGAAAAATGTAAATTAATATAGTCATTGTGGAAAACAGTGTGAAGTTTCCTCAGTTAATTAAAACTAGAGTTTCCATTTAATTCCATAATTCCACTTCTGGGTATATATCCAGAGGAAATGAAATTAGTATCTCAAAGAGATAATTGTACTCCAATGTTTGTTGCAGAATTATTCATAATAGCTAAGATGGAAACAACCTAAGTGTCCATTAACAGACAAATGGCTAAAGAAAAAAATGTGGCATGCACACACATTCATGTACATGGGCGTGCACGTGCACACACACACATAGATATAGGAATGTTATTCAACCTTTAAAAGGAAGGAAATTTTACCATTTGTGACAATATAGATTAACTTGGAGGATATTATGCTGAATCCAGTCACAGAAAGACAAACACAGAATTATCTCACTTATACGTGTGCTAGGATTTGAATGTTTATGCCGCCCCAAATTCATATGTTGAATTTAAATCCCAAGTATGATAGTATTAACAGGTGAGGACTTTGGGAAGTAATCAGGTCATGAAGGCAGAACCGTCATGAATTTGATTAGTGACCTTATAAAAGAAGGCCCAGAGAGTTGCTTTGTCCTGTCTATACTGTAAGTTTTTAGTGAAAAAGCACCATTTATGAGGGGCAAGCCCTCACCAGACAGTGAATCGGCTGGAGCCTTGATTTTGGTCCTTCTACTCTCCAAAACTGTAAGATATACATATATA
>NW_003852467.1:584766-590167 GCF_000181295.1 Otolemur garnettii
TTTTTTTTTTTTTTTTTGACTAGGGCCATGTTTGAACCCGCTACCTCTGATATATGGGGCTAGCACACTACTCCTTTGAGCCACAGGATATTTTTGTTATAACAATCCAAAAGGACTCACACCATGTGGAGTGTAAAAGGTCAAACATATAGTAAGAGTGTAAATTTATCCTAAGGCTACCTTCATAGTTTGAGTTCCTATCTAATGAACTGCAACTTAACTTAGTGTGTAAATAAATTTCAACCTGAGATAAGCATATATTCTTGTAATAAATAGCTGATCAGACCATGGCTAAATAAGCCAAATGCCCGGATGTAACCAATCAAGCTATTTCTGTATGTCACTTCCTTTTTCCGTCTGTAAATATTGCCTGCCCAGTTGCTGGGTTGAGTTCTCTGAACCTCTCCTGGTTCTGAGTGCTGCTTAATGAATGAATTGTTCTTCACTCAAATAAACTACTAAATTTAATTTGTTTAATTTTTTTCCTTTAACGTGGGGGGAAAGGTGAGATGCTGGTCAAGGTAACTTTCAGTGATAATATGAATAAGTTCTAGAGGCCTAGTGACTATAGTTAATAAGAACATATTGTGTACTTGAAATTTGCTAAGAAAGTAAAGTTCAAGTTTTCTCATCACCCACACATATATAAGATAAGATGCAAGGTTATGATTATGTTAATTTTCTTGATTGTTGTAATCTTTTCATAATGTATATGTGTATCAAAATATCACATTGTACACCTTAAATAAGTGATGTTTTTATTTGTCTATCGTGCTTCTGTAGAGGTGGACAAAATGTATCAATATGGCTTAACATATGACAAATGTACCATACTATAATAATATAAATTGTTACTAACAGCAGAAACTTGATATGGGCTTTATGGGAATTCTCTGTTTAGAATACTATGTTCAGAATTTTTCAGTAAATATAATCTATTATAAAACATAAAGCTATTTAACAAATAAAAATAGAAGTGAGACTAAAAAGGAAATAAAGGAAATGAAAAGCATCTACAATAGTTATGGGTTATAATAAAAAATGTTCATGTGATTTATTTTCTTTGAAAGTAATTATTAAAGTAATTATACTTTGTATAGAAGGAAATTAAGCCATAAATTAAAAGTTTTATTATCAATATTTAAGGAATGAAACAATAAAGCTTAACATTTCAAACAAGAAAATCTGCTTGAAGTAATAATGTCAATTAATAATTATTATGGTCTTGGCTCTCTGAATTAGAACTTATAGAATGCATATATGGCTTTAAGTTGTAGGCTGATGAACCTAGAGAAACAGCCACGATTTTTGGCTTGAATAAAAAGGCCCCAAAAGGCCGGGTATGGTGGCTCATGCTTGTAATCCTAGCACTCTGGGAGGCCAAGGCGGGTGGATTGCCCGAGCTCATGGGTTCGAGACCAGCCTGAGTAAGAGCAAGACCCTGTCTCTAAAAATAACCCAGGCATTGTGGCAGGCACCTGTAGTCCCAGCTACTTGCAAGGCTGAGGCTAGAGAATCGCTTGAGCCCAAGAGTTTGAGGTTGCTGTGAGCTCTGACACCACAGTACTCTACCCAGGGTGACAGCTTGAGACTCTGTCTCAAAGAAAACAAATAAATAAAAAGCCCCAAATAGTGCTATTTATCAAAATGATAATGATTAGGAGAAATACTACATGGACTGTACCTTTTCATCCTCACAATTATTTATAAGTTAAGTAAGCCTCTCAGTCTCTTTTGCCACTAGAAAAAGAGAGGCTAATATTAGTTTAATATGTCCAGGTTCTTGCTAGTTAAAGAATAATCATGGTAGGATTTCAATTTAAGTCTTTCCAACTCCAAAAATTGTAGTTGTAGTGTCCCCAGTGGAACACCAAAGAAACTCCTACACCAACATCCATTTATCCTTCTGTTATCTCAATTACCTATTGTATAGAAATTAGCCCCTTTATACATGCTACCATTAACAGTTTTCCATATAGTCTTGTGGCCTTCAGAGATTTCCTTGACATTGCATGCCAGGAGGCTTTCTCTCATATTTTGCTTTCGTATCCTTCATGATTCCACATGTTTTATTGTTTTATGGAGCAAGTCTAGATCACTCTCCAACCTTGGTGTCTGGTTTTACTGTTTTTCCATTTAAGGATGATTCAAAGAATACTCTATATTGCTAAATTAGAGAAAATCCCATCTGTGGGGTAGGAGTGACAAGAATATAATAAATTACAAGAACATAATAAATTACTGATAAATTGCCACTTTATCTTCTGTGCAATATTTCCTAATACCCAATTATTTCTTTTGCAAACTAAGAGTTCTCTTGATGAGAGCCCAGTATCCTGCCTAATCCCAGATAATATTTTGAGTGACATTCCAGTAGTTTCACTCACATGGTTCAGACAAAATGCCTTTGGGAGTACTAATTAAAGCTAACATGACAACACAAAATATGAAATACATAGAAATAATTCTTCAGAACTATATAGTATTTCTACATAGATTAAAAATATTTTTAAAAAATGATCCAAGGAATGACATTTAAATCCAACCACATATTTTTGTCTTATTCAACAACTAACATAGATCTGGAAGCAGCGGCTGCAGGAGACTTTTCCAAATCTGCTTTGATATAAGAAAATACTTATTACTGACATTTAAAGTAGAAGGCGTAGCTCAGTCATTTTCACTTTCACTAAAACCAAGGAATTCTAATGGAAACTGTCAATTATAGTCATCCACTGTTCTAGACACAAAGGTAGGTATGGACTCTGTGCCCAGGACTCAGAATTCTCTTGTGAGTTCTACTCAGCTCCTCTCTGATGGTGAGGCTGTGAGGACAAGAGCTGTCAGAGATTGGCTGAAGAACATGTGGAAAAAGCCAACTTATGGGTGACAGTGGAGCCCACACAGAGAAACAGAGCCTGGCAAAGAGCATGTCACTGTTCCCACCAAGGCCAGACTATACCAATGCTTGCATTTCACTTGCATTATGGAGTCAGCAACGTCCACTTTGTGCCAAAATGCATTCAGATTGGTTTCTAGTATAACCTCTAACTAGGGTCTTCAAGGGAAAAACATATGGATTTTATTAATTTTTTTCTTTGCTTTGCTTTTTGATCTTTTGCTCTTAGGAGCATGGAGCAGAAACTCCAAAACATAAAAGATAATAAAAAAAATAAAAAAATGGTCTCAAATAATGATCCAGGCTTCTCTTTCTTGCATGAGTATTCATGATATAGTAATATGTCAAAAATACTAATAAAGTGAGCAAAACAATTACATCTAAATGGAGACTGAAAATTTAACAATGCAAAGGAAGATCAGACTTATATCCTGCATTCTTTCTTTCAGGGAGTTTTCACAGAAGGAAAGTAGACAAGATGGGTTTTAAAGAGGCAGGAGACACAATTGATAAAAGAGGTAAAACAAATCCACAGAGGACACTAGTGTCAGGATATGGACACAACATTCATGTTTTGTTTTTGTTTTCATTTGCGTAATGGATTCATTTCTTTACTTTTGAAGTACATTTTGCTATATGTTCTGTGGTTTGGGAATTGGCTTACAGATTACCGATCGAGCTAATCATTGCTACAGGTCGGTGTAGCACAGAGAAACAATTTTGGTTTAGACAAATCTCTATTGATTCAATCAACAGAGTTCTTCTGCAAGTGCTCTTGTAAGGATGTATAAAAAAAATTTGAAAACTATTATACTCAGGCAGTTGATAAAGAATTAGAAATTCAAAAGTCAAAGAAAACGGTCATAGTTGTGAGTTCAAGGAGAAGAGATAGTAAGAAATAGAAAAATCGTAATGAAATTTTGGCATTGGGATAGAGGAGAAAAGAATAAGTACAAATACTTTTGTAAGGGCTTGCACTAGCATTTAATCTTTGTATTGTGGTAAAAAGGGCATAATATAAAATTTTGAAACACTAACCATTTTCAAATGTACAGTATGACAGCATTAACTTTGTGCACACTGTTGTGCACCAGATCTGTAGAACACTTTCATTTTTCAAATATAAAGCTCTACACCCATTGAATAAGAGCTCCCCCTTTCCCCTCCTCCTAAGTCCCTGATAATTACCATTCTACTTCCTGTTTTTAAAAGTGATAGGCCTAGTGGGCCTAGGCTAAGACAGAAAGGTGTCAGACCTGGGCTATAATGGAAAAATACCAGTTAACTCCTGGAAAATTTCCAGACTGCAAGCTTTCAAATGAAATGAAATAAGTCTAGTTCATTTCCAAGATAAATGAGAAAGTACTGATTGATTTCTTGTTTCTAGTTCATTCCCAGTTTCTTGCTTGGCTAACTCCCTGGGAAACAGACCAGGAGGTACCAACTGTTCCTGGACTGAATTTTAAACAATACCAGGTGGGGAAAATACTGAAACTAAGATGTATGGGGGGGGGGGGATACTGAGACTAAGATGTATAGGGGGAAAATATTGAAACAAAGATGTATGACATGTAGCTAACTAACCACAAAATTCTGCTTCTATATGATGTTTGCTTGCTACCCTACCCAGATGCACCTGGACAGTCTGCGTGCCAACCAGGTTGCAGACCAAGCCTTAAAAACCCAAGCCCTTAAGCACTCAGGGCTGCTCTCAGAAACCCCATGTTGGGACACTGAGGCAGTTGCTGGCCGGCTCTTCAATAAAAGGACTCTACTATAAATTTGGCTTGTTTGGCAATGTGGTCTTTGTGGAACTCCTGGGCACAACAAAAGTTTGACCATTTTTAATACTTCTTATTGAAAGAATTACAAAGTACTGGTTTTGTTTGTGACTGGCTTATTTCACTTGGTATGATATCCACAAGGTTTATCCCTGTGATAGCATGTGATACAATTTCCTTCTTTTCTAAGGCCAAATAATACTCCCTTGTATGAAGGCACCACATTTTCCTTATGTATTCTTCTTTGAACTAACATTTAGGATGTTTCTACCTCTTCACTATTGTGAATAATTCTACAATGAACATGGGCGTGAAAATCTCTCTTCAAAACCCTGTTTTCAATCATTTTGAAAATACACCCACAGTGGGAATTGCTGAATCATATGTTAACATCATTTGCAAATTTCTGAAGAAAGTTCATTCCTTTTTCCATAGCAGCTACACTATTTTTCATTCTCAAAACAGTGAACAAAGGTTCCAATTTTTCCACATCTTCACCAATACTTATTTTCTATGTTTTTGGTAGTGGCTATCCTAACACATGTGGGTGGATATTTCATTGTGGTTTTGCTTTGCATTTTTCTGATAATTTGTCATGTTGAGTATCTTTTCATATGTTTGTTGGCCATTTCTTTGGAGAAATGTCTGTTTAATTCCTTCATCCACTTTCTTTCTTTTTTTTTTTTTTTGAGACAGAGCCTCAAGCTGTCCCCCTGGGTAG
>NW_003852467.1:591015-600979 GCF_000181295.1 Otolemur garnettii
ATGTGAATCTTTCTAAATGTAGAATATAAATGTCTTAACACAATAACTAAGAAAATGACATGAAGGCTATGTTAACCAGTTTGATGAAAATATTTCAGATTGTACATAAAAACAGCACACTGTACCCCATTACTGTATTAATGTACACAGCTATGATTTAAAAAAAAAGAACATGAAATCGCATATGAATTTTTTTCTATTTTGCAAAAAATAATTTTGGGATTTTCATAGGGGTTATACTGAATCTATAGAATGCTTTGGATGGTATGATCATTTTAACAATAATAACTCTTCCAATCCATGAACATGGGAAGGCTTTCAATTAACTTATGTCTTCTTTAATCCCCTTTTGCAATATTTCATGGCTTTCAGTATAGAAATTTTTAACCCCTTTGTTAAATTTATTCTTATGTAATTTACTTTTTAGATGTTATTCTAAATGAAGTTGTTCACTCAAATTCTTTTTCAACTATTTATTTTAGTGTACAGAAACACAACACATATTTTTTGTGTGAATTTTATATCCTGCAACATTACAGAATTCATTTATAAGCTATAACAGTTTTTTATAGTAATATTTATGGTTTTCTATGCATAAAATTATGTCATACACAAAGAAAGATTATGTACTTCTTTCTCTGTGATTTGAATGTCTTTTATTTCTTTTTGCCTTTATGAGAACTCCATAAACAATCTAAAAAGTTGTAGTTTCCCAGCCAAGGGTAAAATAAGAAACAACAACATTGAAATATATAAGAGAAATCATTGCATTTTGCCTATGATAACACTTCCCCCAGCTAGCAAAGCTCAGTGTTATGATGAGAAAATGCTCAACTTGCAATTTCTTTGAGGGAAAGAAACAAGATTGGAATAAATGTTTCAACATTCTAAATTTGGGGGATCCTGCTCAAAGAACTGGTTTCTCCCTCAGGTGACTTGGAGTGCTGAAAGGAAATTGTATATGAAAACTACACTGTACCCCATGTTTGCATTAATGTATACAGCTATCATTTAATAAAAAAAAAAAAGGAAATCTGCATACTTTTGATGCCCAGCGGCTAGAATTCTTATAGTTTCCCAATGTAGGCTTAAGTTTTTTATCCATTGTAACTTAATTTTTGTAGGGGTGAAAGGTGCAGATCCTTTTTTAGTCTTTTAAAAGTGACTATCCAGTTTTCCCACCACCATTTACTGAATAGGGATTCTTTTCCTCAGTGCTTATCATTGCTATTGTCTGCTATGTCAAAGATTAGTTGACTATATGTGGATTTTTTTTTTTTATTGAGACAGAGTCTCACTTTGTTGCCCTCGGTAGAGTGGTAGAGTGCTGCGGCATCACAGCTCACAGCAACCTCAAATTCTTGGGCTCAAGTGATTCTCTTGCCTCAGCCTCCCTGATAGCAGGACTATAGGCACCCACCACAATGCCCAGCTATTTTTTTGTTTTGTTTTGTTTAGCAGGCCCAGGCCGAGTTCAAACCCACCAGCCCTGGGGCATTTGGCTGGTACCCTAACCACTGAGATACCAGTGCCCAGCCAATGTGGATGGTTTTATGTCTGGGTTCTCTGTTCTATTTCATGGTCCATATTCCTATTTCTTCACCAATGTCATGCAGTTTTGTGACCATAGCCTGGTGGTATAGTTTAAGTTTGGTAATGTGAGGCCTCCATTTTTTTTTCTTTTTTCTTCAGATTGTTTTGGCTATTCACACTATTTCTGGTTTCAAATGAATTGTAGAATTATTTTTTCTGGATCTTTCAAATATGATATAGGTATTTTGATGAGAATTGCATTGAATTTTTAAATCACTTTAGGTTAGTATGAACATTTTAACAATGTGAATTCTGTGATCCATGAGCATGAATTGTTCCATTTGTGTCATCTATGGATCCTCTCCTCAAGGTTTTGTGGTTCTTTTTGTGGAGATCATTCACCTCATTGGTTAAATATATTTGTAGGTATCTTATTTTCTTTGTAGCTATTGTGATTGATATTGAGTCTTTGATTTGATTTTGAGCTTGGCTATTATTAGTGTATAGGAATGCTACTTATCTGTGTGCATTAATTTCATAACCTTAGATTTTGATGAATTTATTTATCAATTCCAGGACTCTGTCGGTGGAGTTATTGGTGTTTTCTACAGGACAAAGCAATAGTTTGACCTCTTTCTCGATGTGGAAACACTTATTTTTTTTTTTCCATCTCTTGACTGATTGCTCTGGCTAGGACTTCCAGAACATTGTTGATTAGAAGTGGTGGCAGTGGTTGTTTTGTTTTGAAAGCATTATCCCTAAGAATTGGAATAAGGCAGTGGTTGTTTAGTTTAGCAGGCTTGTCTTGTTCCAGTTCTTAGGGATAATGCTTTCAACTTTTCCCCTTTCAGTATGATGTCGGATGTGGGTTTGTCCCATATAACTTCTATTATTTTGGGGTATGCTCCTTCCTCCTAGTTTGTTGAGGGTTTTTTATTGTGAAGGAGTGCTAGAATTTATCAAATGCTTGAATGATTTTTTTTTCTGCATCTATTGACCTGACCTTGCCTTTCTTCTGTTAATGTGGTGAATCATATTTACTGATTTATGCACGTTGAACTATTATTCTATCCCTGGGATGAAGCATACTTCATCATGGTGTATTATTTTTTTGAGGTGTTATTGAATTTGTTTTGCTAGTATTTTATTGAGGGTTTTTGTTCTATGTTCATAAGGGATATTGGTCTGTAGTTTTCTTGTTTGTTATGTCCTTTCCCAGCTTTGGTATCAAGGTTGTACTAGCTTCTTAGAATGAGTTGAGGATGTTTCCTTCCTACTCAATGTTATGGAATAATTTCTATAGTGTAGGTACCGGCTCTTCATTGTAGATCTGGTAAAGTTCCACTGTGAATCCAGCTAGTCCAGTGATTTTTTGTTAATTTTTTTTTTTTTTGAGACAGAGCCTCACACTGTCCCCCTGGGTAGAGTGCCATGGCTTCACTGCTCACAGCAACCTCCAACTCCTGGGCTCAAGCGAGTCTCCTGCCTCAGTCTCTCAAGTAGCTGGGACCACAGGCGCCCACCACAACGCCCGGCTATTTTTTGGTTGCAGCCATTATTGATGTTTGGCAGGCCCGGGCTGGGGATTTGAACCCGCCACCTTAGGTGTATGTGGCTGGCGCCTTAGCCACTTAAGCCACAGGCGCCAAGCCATTGTTAAAATATTTTGCTATTACTGTTTCAATCTCATTGCTTATTATTGGTATGTTTGAGAGTTCTATTTCTTCCTGATTGAGTCTTAGAAGTTTGTGTGTTTTCAAAAATTTGCCCATTTCCTCTACATTTTCAAGTGGATGTACATGGAGATTTTCATCATATCTGTAGATGTTATTTTGTATTTCTGTGGTATCAGTTGTAATATCTCCTTTTTCATTTCTGATCAAACTTATTTGGGTAACCTAGCAAGAGCGCTTTTTTTTTTTAATCTTTTCAAAGAACCAGCTTTTTGTTTCATGGATACTTTGTATTTTCTTTGTTTTCTATTTTGTTTCCATTGATCAAACTTTATTTATTTATTTTTTTCAGTGGGCTTCAAGTTTGGTTTGCTCTTCCTTTTCTTGTTAGTTGAAATGTATCATTAGATTGTTAATTTGTGATATTTCTACATTTTAGATGTAGGCATTAAAGGCTATGAACTTTCCTGTAGGATTGCTTTTGCTGAATTCCATAGATTTTGGTAGCTTATGTCCCCTTTGTCATTCAGTTTGAGAAATCCTTTTCTCTTAATTTCAATATTGACCCAATAATCACTCAGCAGTAAGATGTTTAATTTATATGACTTTTTTTTTTGTAGAATTGAGTCTTTCTCTTGGAATTGACTTCTAGTTTTTTCAACTACAGTCTAAGAACATCCAAGGAATGATTTCTATCTTTTTTAATTGGTTGAGACAAGTTTTCTGGCCTAAAATATGATCAATCTTGGAGAATGTTTCATGCACTGATAAGACAAATGTGTATTAAGTAGTTTTGTGGTAAAATGTTCTTTAAATACCTGTTAAGCTCATTTGTTCTAAAGTCTCATTTAAGTCTAGAGTTTCTTTATTTTCTGCCTGGATGATGTGGCCAGTTCTGTCAATAAGGTGTTGAAATCTCAGGCAATTCCAATTCTGATGCTCATCTCTGCTTATATATAGTACAGTCTGCCTTATGAATCTTGGCATTTCTCTGTTAGATTCATACATGTTTAGGATTGTTGTCTTGCTGAATTATTTTCTTTATGTTCCCTTTACTATTTCATAGTTACCATCTTTGTCTTTCTTTACTACTGTTGCTTTGAAGTCTATTTTATCTGATATGAGAAAGGATATATCTGCTTTCTTTTGGTTTCCATTTGTATAATTTTTTTCTCTTATTTCACCTTGATTCTGTATAAGTCCTTATAAGTTAGATGTGTATTCAGGAGACAGTAGATAATTCAGTTATACTTTTTTATTCATTCATCCAGCCTAGTCTCTTGAGTGGTACATTCAAACCATTTATTTTTATTGATAGAATTGATATGTAAGATGCTGTTCTGTTCATTCTGTTGTGTAGTACCTTATTGCTTTGTTTTACCTCTTTTGCTGCTATTTTATATAAGCTGTGATCTTTGGCTTTTGTTTGGATTTCCTATGGTGGATGTGTATAAATATTGATCCACGTATAATTCATTTTGTAGTATTTCCTTCAGGGCAGGTCTGGTCTCAACAAATTCCCTCAGTTATTTCCTTGCCTGGAAAAGTCTCTATTTCTCTTTCATACATGAAATGTAGTATGCAGGTTACAAAATTCTATACTGGCTGATTTTCTGTTTTAAAAGAAAACAGATTGAAGATTAGGCCTCAATTCCTTCTGGCTTTTATGGTCTCCAGTGAGAAGTCTTCAGTTAGCCTGATGAGTTTGCATTTATAAGTTACTTGGTTATTTCACTTCACTGCCTTCAGGAGCTCCTCATTCATGTTGAATTTGTCCACTCTGATGGCAGTGTATCTTGGTGACTGCTTCTTTGCAATGAATTTCTCAGGTGTTCCTTGAGTTTCCTGTATCTAGATGTCTAAATCCCTAGCCTCAGATAGGTTTTACAGCCCTTATGCATTTTCTTCTTCTTCCTAAGGGATGCCTATGATTCTTCTATTTGGCTGTTTTACATAAATCTATATATATATTTTTTTGAGACGGAGCCTCAAGCTATCCCCCTGGGTAGAGTGCCATGGCATCACGCTCACAGCAACCTCCAACTCCTGGGCTCAAGCGAGTCTCCTGCCTCAGCCTCCCAAGTAGCTGGGACCACAGGCGCCCACCACAACACCTGGCCATTTTTTGGTTGCAGCCATCATTGTTGTTTGGCGGGCCCGGGCTGGGGATTCGAACCCGCCACCTTAGGTGTATGTGGCTGGCGCCTTAGCCGCTTGAGCCACAGGCACCGAGCCATAAATCTATATTTTTAAAAGCTTTGTTCATTTGTCTTAATTCTCCATTCTTCATTTTTAACTGCTTGAGTTAATTTGTAATAATTGTCTTCAACTCTGAAATCCTTTCTTCTGCCTGGTATAGTCCTTCTTGAAACTTTTCACTGAGTTTTGTATTTCCTTAAATGAATTTTTCATTTCCATAAGTTCTACTTTTTAATAATACATCAGTCTTTTCAGTAATTTTTTCATTCATTTCCTAAATTGTTTTTCTGGTTTCCTTGAGTTTGTTTTCTATTTTCTCTCATATTTCATTGAGTCTCCTTAAAATCCATATTTAGAATTCTTTACTTGTCATTTTAATATTTTCATTTTGGTTGGAATCCATTGGTAGAGATATGGTGTTCTCATTTGGGGATGTCCTTTAATTCTGATTTTTTTAATGCTTCTAGAATTCTCCCACTTCTTCCTTTTTATCTGTGGGAGCTGTCCCTTCTTATTTTTGGAATTTTTTTTTTTGTTTAGATGGGGCTTTTTTCCTCCTCCCTTCATTCATAAAGGTATGTCTGTAGCATATGTTGGATGTGAGCTTTTGGCTTCATTTGTGGATGCTTTGAAGAGGGCCCAGTTTCTGGATAGATACCTTGGTTGTAGATATCCTTACTGTAGTAGTTATCTAAGTTCCTTGTTATTTGTTGATTGCAGCAGTGGTGACCTATATGTGTGGGCAGATTCCCTATCTCTCTTTGACGAGGGAAGATGAAAGTCTTTGAGATCCTTTTCTTTTCCCAGGCCTATGGTCTTCTTTATAGTGTCTATTATTATAGTTTTTGCCTCACTTGCTTGATTATTGTGTTAAGACATTTATGCTGTATACTTGATAGATTTGACTTGTATCCTTGCAATATGCTCCATAGGTGTGATGACCTAAGCACTCCAAATTGTATAAAAAACCAACACATTGTACCCCACATATGCATAAATGTATTCATGATCTATGTGTATATGACTTAATAAAAGGAAATAAAATAAAATAAAATATAAAAAGAGTGTCTATTATATAGGCATGAGCAATTTAATCTCTGAGACAATAGGTGGTGCCTATGGGTAAGAATCTACCATACCCTGAATGATTCAGTCAGTAAATTATGTAAACTGTAAAGAGTTGTGCAAATTGACCTCCCTGTCAGTAGGTGGCACTTGTCAGAAGGGACAAACTACAGAAATATATTGTTGTTTCCGGGACCCATGATCATTTTTAGCCCTTTAAGAGAAACACATGAGTGGCCTAGGTGATAGATATGGCCCTTGAACTTCCAGGGATGCCCTTATTCTCCACCACAGCAGAAGCAGGTGGCAGAGTGAGGCTGGGTAGGCCTGGGTGGGGTGAGCCTACCCTCATGTTCCACAAAATCTGTTAAAGTATTTGTCTCAGCAAGAATCAAAAATTAGCTCCCAGACTTCTAGGAAAAGCCACTGGAGGCGATGGGGGGTGCTCAAGAAAGTCTGCTTGTGGAGGCAGACACTATCTGAGAGCCATACTCTAACTATTAGAAGTGGAATTTTCTCCCCACCCCCAGCTCTGTGGTTTCTTTCCAGTGTCTGCTGGAAGACAGGAGAACAAACTAGTTCAGGTCCCCAAGGATCCTGGCCTAGACTGTGAGTAAGGCTTTTCCTGTGGGAGGAGGGGTGCTCCATGTGTGCATTGAGGTTGCGACAAGTTCTTAGTTGCCCTTAGTTCTTCCACAAGGGCTCCTTCACCTCCCAAGAGTAGATCACAAATTTCCCTGGCCCCAAGCAATGTGGTTGAGTTGGGGAGGGTGTCCTGGGAGAGACGTGTTCTGGGAGAAGCTTGCTGGTCCTGAGATGCCTATGGAATATTCTCAAACATGTTTGATATCCCTCTGCTTCAGTGTATGTGCTGCTCTGATGGAGCAGCCAGAGAAGCAGCCTGGGGAGGGCTGATAAGCAGGAAGCTCATAGTCCACTCATGTTCTTAGTCTGTTGCAGGCTTTTAAGAGAAAATAATTAGGCCCCACTTTTCATGGAAGTTTGGTCCAGTTGGCATACCAACAGAGGGAAAACAACACTTCCTAAGAGCCCCATCTCAAGCATCTCTCTTGGCCCATGTGGGTGAGGGAGGGGCAGGAATATAAGAGTCTGGATGGAGGAAAACTGGCACTCTAGTCATCTCTGTCCCTCTCTCCAGAAGGCAACCCATGTGTATTGTCCAGGCTCCAGGTTCACGCAGATCCCTCAGGCTGCACTGGCCCCCTGTGGCTTCCTCAGTCTGGGCTACAGTTGAGAAATGCTTGTGTGGGTACCAGGGAAATGATCACTGAGTGGTCAAATGGGGAGGACAATGGTGCACAGTGGGTGGAGAAGAAATACAACACCTGCTGTCTTAACTTGGTTCTGTAGTGATGGGAAGTACCCCCAAAGGGTCTGGCACCCTCTTTTTTGTCCTAAATAAGTTCCCAGTTTACTGGCAGCAGCAGCTTTTGTGCTCATGAGGGTAGAAGTTTCTGGAGAAGCTCGGGAGCCTTCTGATTAACAGAGATGTAATGGAGGCAGAAACAGACCGCTCCACCTACCTTTTCGCTGGACTCTAAACCTCTTGGAGGTTGACCTCTGTCAATATCTTTTTCTTTTTTTGTTCTGCTCTACAACTCTTCCCATGAAATCTTTTGCAGGTTCTGGCACATTTCTCTCAGACTTACACCTGATCTATGATTGCTTGTTTCTATTTTCTTTCTTTCTTTGTTTTTCTGAAATGATCTGGTAGCTTGGGTCTTTAGTCAGCCATCTTCAAAATTGAGAAATGAATTTTTACTAGTTTCCTTATCGGATCATAGGTCTGTCACATGAAGTACTCCTGGCTGCCCATTAGGAAAGCCTCAATAAAAGTAATCTAGCAAGCTATGGATATATTTAGTCAACAGAAACCTTCATGCATGCCTAGAGGCAATTTCCAAACCTAAGCAGAAGTGAATATGGCACATTGGCTTCCCAAAAGATAATTTCATGCGAAACCATACAACACAGAAAAACATTATAAGCTGGTCCTACCCACAACATTCTGAGCATCTAATTCAATAAATATTCCTAAGGTGCACAATGACTTGGGGAGTTTTATCTCTTCCAAGGCTCCAGACTCAATTTTGCTATGTTCTATAATTAATTCCATCATAGGAACAATTTCTATGGCATATTATATTGGTAATCTCTCTTCAACTATCTACTTTTGTTTATTGTCTATCTTGCTGGGTATTTTTGTGGTGTTGCTGCAGCTTCATCACCTGTGTCATGGGGGGAGAAGGATGAGGAGCATTGAGCAAATACTTTTTATCAGATATTACTTTTGTTCTAACCCTATCTATAGTTCCAGTATTTAGAAAATATTCACCATACTTCTCATGTTTTAGTAAAACAAATTAAAAATACTAACACATAATTCAGGGTCAGAATTTTTAAAAATCAGCACTACATTTCTTGTTTATAATTTATGACTTTCTTGATTATCACTCACCAGGGATTTAACTGATTCACAAAGTTGTGCCTACAAGTTACCCTCCCTGCCTGTATCCAATTCACTTCCAATCCTTTTAACTGCATCAAGTAATAATTATCTCTAAAAGTAAAAAAAAAAAAAAATTAAAACAGATTCCCTAAAGCACAGTTTTTAATAAGCCAAGAATTATGAGAAAGTAAATTTAAATGTAAGGTATAAATGTAACAGAAAAAAGTCAACAATAGAACAAAATTTGAATAGAACTTCAGATGGCATTATTCACTATTTCTGACCAGACTCAGAGTTCACTTATTCTAGGGAAAAGTAAGAATATGTATGAGGGAAAATAAATCTGGTCAATTGCCCTTAGTGCTTCTTATTCCCTCAGCATGTATCACCATGTTCTAAAAAGAGAATGCATAAGTGTTTTGCACTGGTCCTTGGGAAACTTCTGCTGTGCGTTGAATGCCATTTCATTTGCCCTCAAAAATATCTGTGAAATACTCTAAGGGTATGTATTATTAGTTTTAATTCTAGTTGATAGGACTGTCTCCAGGAAACAGAGAGGCTATCAAAGCCCTCAGGATGTTCACGTCTTCTGCCTCCTGAAACAGTCACTTGACAACACAAAAAATAAAATTATAATTGTGGATATGTTCACATGGTACCCAAAAT
The DNA here is from genome assembly GCF_000181295.1 of Otolemur garnettii. NCBI lineage: Eukaryota > Metazoa > Chordata > Mammalia > Primates > Galagidae > Otolemur > Otolemur garnettii. Next base: position 600,622 of record NW_003852467.1, read on the forward strand.
AACAGATTGGTTCAGCAGGAAGAGTGACATGCACATATATGGAATACTGTACTCAAGCAAATATGAACTGACAGATTTTTCATGCTTTCATTTTAATCTGGATGTTGTAAACACACAGCCGAAGTGCAGCAAAGCCCAAGATAGTGATTTAAATTCAGAACTGCCAATTTTAGAAAACACTTGTGTTGATATTCTAGGCTAATTGTACTTTTTGTCATACACTTTTTTTTAATTAAATGATAGCTCTATACATTAATGCAAACAGGGGGTACAGTGTAGTGTTTTCATATACATTTTGAAATACTTTCATCAAGCTGGTTCACATAAATTTCATGTCATTTGCATAGTCATTGTGTCA
>NW_003852467.1:609502-612221 GCF_000181295.1 Otolemur garnettii
TGTTTTTCAAATCTTTGAGGGCTGCGACCTCTTGTCTCAAAGAATCGTTGAATTCCTGAGTCATCTTTTGAATAATTTCTTGGGACATCTTTTGAATAATTTCTTGAGACATTTTTTCAATCCTTGATTGAAATTCTAGCTCTTTCCTTTCTTCCATTCTATTAATCTTGTTTACTATCCACATTCTGAACTCAATTTCTGTCATCTCAGCCATCTCTTTATGGGTTAAATCTTCAGATACCACTGCCACATCCTTCATTGGGGTGGTTGCTCTACTTTGCTTATTCCTACTACCAGAGTTTTTCCACTGGCTCTGCCCCATCCTGGATTTACTCTGCTTGGCTAGGTGAGCTGGTAGGAGGAAGTTGGGTTGGGGGCTCTGGGAGTGATGTTTTGCTGGCCTTTTTGGGCAAAGGCTGGGACTAGTGTCTGTATCTTTTCCCCTAGAACTTTGCCAAAGATGCAAATATTGCTACGGTCTGAGAGCCTAGAGGTCTGCTTGGCTCTATCTTGTTTACAGTTGGTATCTGTTCTACCTTAGAAAATCAATTACTCTGGGTTAAGATCAGCTGTGGAGAAATAAGAGTGGTTAAGTCACCCCTCCCCTTACTGGTGATGATCGGGAACAGAAAACCACACTTTCCCTCAACCACACCCCCAGGGTATCACTTTACATAGTTTTCAGGTGATTGGCCCAGTTCAAATGATATGAGACAAGTATCATAGTTAACACAATTCTCAGGTGGGGGAGTTCCAGAGGTCTCTGGCAACTGTACAGCAGGGATCTTCTGGAAGCACAGGTATGGCCTGCTCCGGTGTTCTGTAGGGTCAGAGGGACCTGCCCAGCAAATATTCTAGGGAGGTTGATGCCTCCTATCCCCCCTTGTACCGTTGTCACACCCAGTCACTGGAGACCCCAGAGGGCTGTGACCTAGTTGCCCAATAAGCGAGTGTGGAAGGGCTCTGTGTCTGCCAGAATCAAAGTAGAGCCAGTGCCAGCTCCACTCAGTTACTGCTCTACGACCCCCACCAGCAAAGGGAACTGAGGCTTGACTGTCTTAGGCACTCAGTGACAACTGGAGAATGTTCCACCTGAGGACAATTTGGGCCAGAGAAAAACCCGAGAGCATCTGAGATTCTCCCTCAACCACCAGTTAATTTGCCTGAATCGAGAGATCCAAACCTGTTGACCTGGTCAGTACCCACTCCCTGGTTGGAAAGATCACAAGGTCTCTAGCAACTAATTAATAGGAGTTTACTGGTGGTATAAGTGTGGCTTGCTCTGATGCTCTGAGGAGTCAGAAAGGCCTGTTCAGTAGATAATTTGGAGTAAGGAGGCTGAAGTCTCTTTCCCCTCCTTACTCACGCTTCGCTGCTGGACTATGGTAACTTCACTCTCAGCCCCACCAATAGTTTTTGTTGACCCAGACTCTGTAACACAGTCCTATCCAATGGGCGAGTGAGTCAGGGTTTTGTGTCTACCAGAGTCCAGGTAAGGTCAATGAGTTCATTAGTATTTTGTGTCTGACAGAGTCCCAGTAATGTCAATGCCTTCTCCACTTGGTGACCACTCTTTGTGGCCAGCCAGCAGGGATAGTTGAAGCCTATCAGCCTCAGGGACTCAATGGGAGCTGTAGAATATTCCGCTTTGGTTCAATCTAAGCCTGGAATTTGTTTTCTTGAAGTCGTGGTTTGCCTCGGTGGGGAGGATGTGTGTTTATCTATCTCTTCTGTCAGCTCAGCTTCCCACTTTCAGCTTCGTTGGGTTCTTCCGTTGGCTGTCTCTCTCCCTGGACTGACGTTTATGTTGAAAGCTAGCTCTAGTCAGCTCTCATCCCCTATTTCTCCAAATTCTTATTGAATGTGAAATTTTTAGTTAGGGAATATAGCCAACCTGGAGATTTAGCAAAGTACAAAGTACATTGAAACAAGGTAGACAAATAAACAGACTAAAATGCTACCAGACATACAAGCACTCCAATGCCCAGACACTCAGCCACATGTAAACAAACAGACAAAGAAGTAAACAGAGCAACAGACAAACCAGTCAACTAACAGATCAAAAATGAAAGAAGAGAGAGAGAAAAAGAAAAGAAAAAAAAATAGTGATAATAAAGGATAACCACAGAAATGTTGGTCGTAAAATGATAGAGCAAACAAATAGGAAAGCAAACCATCCAAGAAGAGAAAGTATCAAAATATATATATAATAAAAAGCAAAAAATTAAAAATTAAAAAAAAAGGAAAAGAAAAAAAAGCAAGGGAGGGCACCACTAGGAAAATTACCTTTTTTTTTTTTTTTTTTTTTGAGTATATACAAACAAGTCTCTTTTTCAATGCAGTGGGTTTCCGGTTTAAAAAAATATATATAATTGTGCTGCAGTATATTTTCTAGACAACAGGTGGTGCTGTGAGTGGTCCCTACACTTATACCAAAAATGGGGGAAAAGAAAAAGAAAAAAATATATATATGGAGAATCTTTGCTGGCAGGATGCCAGATTCTCCCTGCAACAGTTCCCGCAGAGTGTTGGGGGTCTTGGATCAACTTCAGATGCTGGAAGTCTCCCTGCAGATCATATTGAGCTCTCCGCGCTTCTGGGGGAGGTGTTATGGAGATGCCATTTTGGAGGTTTTACAGTACATCTGGTTCCTGGCTGGCAGCCCACTTCTATCTGTCCTCCAAACTTGGGACACAAGTGCGCACTTCACCAGACTTTC
>NW_003852467.1:612241-649754 GCF_000181295.1 Otolemur garnettii
TGTGTATATACAAACAAGTCTCTTTTTCAATGCGGTGGGTTTCTGGTTTAAAAATATATATATAATTGTGCTGCAGTATATTTTCTAGACAACAGGTGGTGCTGTGAGTGGTCCCTACGCTTATACCAAAAATGGGGGAAAAGAAAAAGAAAGAAAAAAAAAATATGGAGAATCTTTGCTGGCAGGATGCCAGATTCTCCCTGCAACAGTTCCCGCAGTGTGTTGGGCGTCTTGGATCAAGTTCAGATGCCGGAAGCCTCCCTGCAGATCATATTGAGCTCTCTGCGCTTCTGGGGGAGATGTTATGGAGACGGCATTTTGGAGGTTTTAAAGTACATCTGGTTCCTGGCTGGCAGCCCACTTCTATCTGTCCTCCAACCTTGGGACACAAGTGCGCACTTCACCAGACTTTCACTCAACTCCTGATTTCCCCTCCAACAGAAAACCGTTGTGGTCCAAAGGAAAAAAGCTGGGGCCACCCCTTTTGCGGTCATGTTCAGTTTTTTCCAAAGTGGGAGGGGCTGCTGCCGCTGTCGGCGCTGCTGCTGTCGCCGCCCATCGCGGGGGATGTTCAAAAGATTTTTCGGTGTTTGTAGGAAGGGAACCGATTCCGTGCACTCAACTCCTGGTTTCCCCTCAAACAAATTTATGTGATCCGAGGGAAAAGAGCTAGAGTGCTCCTTTTGCCCTGGGAATTTAGTTTGTTTCTGATGGGGGAGGGGTTATAACTGCTGCCGCTGGAGCAGAATGTTCAAAAGACTTTTCAGTGTTTGCAAGACGGGAACCGATTCACCCTGCCGGTCGCCGCGTCAGTGCAGTTCCACACAGACTTCCAAAATTATGGGATGGATCAGTTCCCAAGCAGAGTCCCTTCCCCTTGAGTTTCTGTCCAAATGCCTGGATCCCTGACACCCCAAACTGGGTCCAAATGTCTCCCGTTTCTGGTCGCCAAATTCCGCCCAGGAATCCACACCTCACCACACTCTCTGCGAGAGACGCAAACTCCCCGCAAATTGGGCACAGGAGCCTTTTGTGGGGGAGGGATTGGTTTCTGTCTCTCAGGAAGCAAGCCATGGATCTGGCACCGCAGGGCGCAAGCCGCGGATCTGGCACTGCAGGGTGCAGATCCTGCCCTCTCAGCTGCTGCCCTGAGTTTTTCTGGCTGACACCGTAGTTCTGGGCTACACTTCCAATCCAGCAATTCACCTCTTTGCTGCTCGCCCTGCGCTGCTTATCTGCCCAAGGACTACACACAGAAGAGATTCAATAAGCCCACTCTCACCTAAAAACACCAGGAGAATTGACTCAGGGATGCATCTCCTCCACCATCTTGCTCCGCCTCGGCACTCTTGTCATACACTTATTAACAAATCCTGTTTCCCATCACTCATGTCTTCCCTTTCAGTGGCCATCACAGCCAAACTTTTCTAATGCTTGAAATACAGAAAAATGTGAAGCACCACTACTTTCTTTAGATGTAATAATTTTAAAGCAATACATAGAGAGCAATGAATAGCTTCATGCAGTGTGATGGTGACAGTTTCCCTCTCGTACATAAATCTGAACTAGAGAGTGTATATGATGTATAACTGGCTTGAGTAATGAAAGAAATATTCCTTGATCACGTTCTTTTATTACATTAACAGAGGAGCTCTGAAAAGTTATTTAGCCCTTTTAACCTCACTTTCCTCAATTTCAGAAGAAGTGCAAAAGGGAGGAAGTTAGAAAATGAGGGAGGGAGGGAAGAAGAGGGGAAGTAAGGAAGAAAATCAGGAAAGAAAGGAGGAAGAAAAGCAAAGAAAATGAGATGGGAAGGGAAGGAAAAAAATAAAAGGGGGAAAGAGGAAGAAAACAAAAAACAGGGGAAGTAGGGGACACAATGCATCTTTTATGTTCAAAGAATTCATCTTTCATCTTTGGCCTCATGCTATCCTTCTACTTAATCAGAGACATTTCCAATATACTCATCCATTTGAGAAACATGTATTAAACATTTGCTGTTGCTAAATATTATGCTTCATATTGGGAATACCACAATAAATATGGCATCATGTCTGCACTCGGTGTCGTCAGGGTGTAGTTAGGATAACATAGAAAACATAATTATGATGCCTTCATGTCAGTGAATAAATCCAATCAGCATGTAAGGTATGTTCTTCCATGAGAAGGTGGTTTTTTAAAAACTTCGTTTTGTTTCCCTTCAGTGCTCTCCTGCTGTTACTTCCTTTATGTTTTCTGATTGCGCCACTATTTTTAGGTTTTCCTGGACCAGGAGGTAGGTTGTTCTTGACTGAAATACAATTTGCTTAGTGTCTTGCTACTATCATGGGGTTTTATTTTCAAAAGCTCTTCCTCTGCTTTAATTTCCTTAATATTCCTCTCCCTCATCTCTTAAGCTGTTTTCCCATTGGATGTCAATCTATCAATAAAGAGGGTGCCCTAATCATTATTCTGACAGTGGCATTTCTCCTAATGGTTCTCACCTGCTATTCTTTTTGCCATACAGTCAATGAAGTTCACCACACAGGCTTTGGGCTCTGGCTTTGTATTCCTGGGGATTCATACAAGGGGCCAAGGCACGGTGGTTTGTGCCAATACGTAGGTTCAATCTGCTGCTAGACCTGGATTGATACATCTATCCCCTGTCTTACCTGAAAAATAGTTAAACTATAAACAAATCTCTTAGTCAACAGAGCTTTTGAGACTTGAAATTTATTGCCATCTGTGTTTTTGAGAGGCAGATTGTGCCTGGCAAGCCTTCTCTTCTCTCCCAACAGGTACTTATCAATCAACTAATTGAGTGATTTCAAGCTCTCCACTGAACAAACATCACAGCTCATTTGGTAGATTTGGAAGAAGGTGTTTCCAGGTAACAGGCTCAGAAGTAATTTGAGAAATGTTTTTTACAGGTAATTCTGCCAAATCCCCCCACATATAAATATGCCTACTTCCTATCATTGCCATGCTATGTTCCAAAGGTACAACCAGGAAGCAGACCATTTGCAGCCTTCAAAGGAAGAAAGTTTCAACTATCTGGGGGCAAATGCCTGGAAACACAACCACTAGGACATAGACCAACTTGTCCATTGATTAAATTCTTTTTAGTACATATATAACAAGAGCATCTAGAAGATATTGGGAGGATAAGAACTGATAGGGCCCCAAAGCCTCGCTTTTAGGTTATAATAAAAACAGACTTCAAATAATACTCTAATATATACCCATTTATTAATTATTCATTATCAAGTGTTCATAAAACAATTAGGGAAACTTAGGACTGATACCTGATAATTACAATTTTAACTAGTATTCTAGATGATCCCAAAACACACAAAAATGTTAAAACCACTACCTCAAGCTGTGCATGTATCAGAGCTAATGCCTGCTTTAGCTACCTCCAATTTTGTCTTTGAAAGACCACAAAGGCGCTTATGGAAGAATGCTTAGTGATAGTGACATTTGAGGCAGACTAAATGTCCATCACACGTGTTCTTCAGCTTTGTTTACTTTATAAACTACAGAAATTGTGTTTTGACATTATTCTTAAATACAGAGGCACAGAACCTACTCCTGGCCTGCTGTGTCTACACATTTGCTGAGAGAGAGTCATATGTATTTTACAAAAGCTCTATGGTTGATTCTAATGCACAGGAGTGTTTATGAATTATTCATATTGAGCTAGCTAGCTGGGAGTCACTTTTCATTTCTCCTCTCCAAGTTCTAGGGTTTCCAGCAACAGAAAAACACTATACTTTTTCTCTGCCCAAAGTTACTATTAATTACCATTGCAATCTCAGGCAAGTCACTTAATATATCAGAGCTCTAGTTTTCTCACACAAAAGCACATTAAATGTAAGCTAATACAGGTATCCTGACAAAATGTTAGCTTGTGTGTAGCTATTAAATTTGCCACAATCTTTATTGTGATCCTTAGCACTCCGCTCATTGAGTCAGTAGTATCCCTTGAATCAGGGGATGCCAGCTCAACTGAAAATCAAGAAGTCAGTGAGTTTCTGAGTAGACTTTTTTAAGTACATAGAAAAATTGTAAAAACCTGGTATTCCAGTATACTCATGCTTGAAGAAATTAGACCTAGAGTGTACATCATATATATTCAACTCAAAATATTATACGAGGATGTGCGAACATTTTTCTGCTCCTAGAAAGAAAAAACCATGCACTAGAGACATGAAGATAATTGGATAGAGATTACATGTGATAAAGTGTACACTGAATTTCCTAGGGCCATGTCCTTGTCTTTCATGTGTGATAACAATTTAGACTGGTTTAGCGAAACCCAAACATAAAGAGGAGTTAGTGAAGGGCTCTTAGAGAAGTCACAAGACCACTTTGTCACTTGAATTTTAGAGTAGCAAGCTGTAAGTACATATTCCTCAATTGATGTGTGGGAAAATGTTCAAGAGTAGCCTGAATCCTTCAGAGGGACATGCATATGACTAAGAGTGGGCTGGAGATTTGGAGAGTCCTCAAAATGATAGGAAAATGAAGATACGTACATATCAATATGCAGTAAAGTGTGCACAGAGCAGAGGGTACGTGGACATTCGAACCACAGAGGCAGTAGAAAGATATCAACCAGTAAGATCACATAAGATTATGTATAGCTCAGCCAAAGTCAATGTGTATTATGGATTCCTATTGTTTCCAATGTTACTCATTATCTCTGGCTTTCTCTCACACACACAGTTTCATGTTACTTATAAATCATCTCTATGACATCACTTTTAAGGAAAATAGAAAATTCCCAAATTAAAAGAGTGCTACCCAAGTGGAGATTGAATTTTGAAACAGAAGTTATTTAATTTACTTTCAATTTGAAGGATTACATTCTCCACCCATGACCTCAATATGAAAGCCCAGTATCTAAATTTAGTTTCATTACAGAGCCAAAAAGATAAGGACATGTTTGCCCTCCTGTGGTCGGTAGCTATACCCAAAAAATATTTCTTGATCTAGTACAATTTTGCTTTCCAGATTAAAGAGAAATTATCTAATGTCTCTACCATTTGATCAATATGTTAATTAAGTCTCCATCCAGAATACAGTACCACAAAATAGTAACTATCTTACAAAAAATAGCCCATGGTTAGGTGAGTAACAGATTACATCCTCCACTGCCAGCGCCCAGTGATATCTAACTTAGACTGATTTTTCTGGCACAAGCCTTAGGTTAATTTTGATAGACTACATTGCCCAAAGGTGGAGATTAATAAGGGTAATTGCTTCCCCCATACACTTTTCTGTCAGGGTAAATTGAGTCTTAGAATAATTGCTACCATATATTACAGACATGGATTAATCAAACAGTGGTAGGCACAAAGCAATTCACACAACCTCTTCTGTGGGCTCATGAAGTCCAGTTCTCTGTCTCTTTAGGCACTTTAACAACCTCCTTACATAAAAGAGGCACTCTAGGCAGATCCAAAATTATCACAAGGCTGGACACTATATATCCTCTCAGACTAATGGTTCTAAAACTAAGTTGCACGTTGGAATCACCTAGGAAGTTTTTATAAGCCACCAATTCCAGGACTCTTCTTCCAGGGATTCTGATTTAATTATTATGAATTTTGGCTAGGACATCAGCAGCTCTTAAGAGCATTCTAAGTAATTCCTGTGTGTAGTGGGACACATGGCTGTTTAGGAGTGCTATTCCAAAGGGCAAAGACTATCGACCTCATTAAATTCTTAAAATATCTTTGTGCAGGGATGGGCAATGTCTCTTACACTAGGTTCAGTCAGTTCATAAGCCTTACCTACTTTTCATTTCACCCATGAGAGTCCATTAATGAAAACTGTCAGTCTAGTCAACATACCTATTTCACCAATAAAATTCCATTCTTGGTATTTAATACTTTAATTGGAAAAGCCTAGTTTGTTTGTTGAATTATGAAGAACAGAAGCACTTTTAGGAGCTGCAGCTTGAGTTTGGACTTCTTATTTGAGTGCCAGATTTTTTTAAGATTACGCGCTTTGTATTATATCTGAACCCAAGTTAGTGCTTGAGCTAAATATTCAAATAATATACACTCTGTGTGTGTGTGTGTGGTATTTTAAGTATATTGTAGACATTATAACACTCCTGCCCACTGTCATCCTGATAGGATGGATTCTATAACCTATATTTCAGATGCCATTTTTCAACTCCTTCTGTTGGAAGCCGATTCTTATTTCCCACAGTAGACTCTGCATCCTTTTAGCATTGGCGTCATATTTCTCTCACTCCAACAAAGAAATCTTAATCATGAGAATAGTAGTACTCTGCCTTAAATGACCTTAAGAAAACAACAAAGAGCACTGCCTTTGCATGAAAAGTGCAAATAAAATGGTGTGATTCCAAAACTCATTCTCCAGTCATGCTTCCCTATCTAGAGAGGACTTAGAATACACTCTCTTGGCATTAACTGTTTGGCTCCAAATAAACATAGAGAAGGACCATTCCCACGCTTTCTCATTAATAAAGTGTCACTAGTCCTAAAGGCTCTTTGGTCTCAGTGACCTCCTCTCCATATCACTGGCTAAGTTTTCTTAGCAGCTATCACTTATTATAGAATTTTTTAGTTTTGCTTTTGTTTAGTAAATAAAATAGATTAGAATGTGTGTGCTAGAATGACAACTTTGGCTGTCATGGTAATGTTCTACCATCTCTTGTTCAAAAACTGACTATAATTTTTAGATAAGGTCTTGGGGTCTATTTTTTTCCTAGGAAGACCTGGAATTGCCTTTTTCCTTCTTTGAAGTTTAATACTTGCAAGAACAATTCATGGTCCATGCCAAGGCATCTGTGTATTTTTTCTGTAACCATCCATAGCTATTTTTAATTCTGCTAACAATACCATATCAACCCAGGGGATATGATGGATTCTGTCATATTCTTACACTGTCTCATCAAGGTCCACTATATGAAAATTAGCCATGATTTCTGAGTCACTCTGATACCTCTCACAAGGTTAGAGGTTTGGTCCCATGCTAACTCACTGCCCTTCCCATCTAAGCTTAACATTAGCTCTTGAGGCAGATATGCATTGCACACAAATTCTTTGGAATCTCAGATAAAGCTCCACTTAGGATACCATAATTACCAAAGTTATAAAACGTTTTGTGCAAAGATACAACTTGTGTTATCTTTTTACCAAACTTTACTCTCCATATTCCAATTTGCAGAAGAAAGGAAACAAACTTGAAAGTTGGTGGTAAATTCAGCCACTCCTTGATTTTTAAGGAATTATTTAAAGTATCTAAGTATTATACAAAGTACTATTTAAAGTATTATTTAAAGGAAAACATTTTGGTTTTCACCTTCATCATCTATTTTCCTCGGGACTATCTATACTGTAGATGGTGGGATATTTTAAATTATCACATTAAGGTTTACGTTTGTTTCACAACCTTTCTCTGCCCATTATGGCCTCTGCCAAGATGTCTGTGACTTTGTCATCAGTCCTATTTGTTGATATCTCTCTGATCTGCTCTTTGATGCCAAAGCTATGAGAGACATGTGCCACATCCCCGTAGAAAACAGAGTCAAATTGCATATAAAGCCAGCACAGTGTACCCCATAATTGCATTAATGTACACAGCTATGATTTAATAAAAAAATTTACTTAGATTAAAATAGATACGATTCCTGAAAAAAAAAGAAATAAAACAGAATTTCTTCAAAGTCACTTAGTGTTCCTCAGACTATTCCTGCACTTATTTCAGGTCCACTAGAAGTCTCTAGCTGTTAAAAACCTACACCATTCTCAGATAGTTAAATGGGACTACAAAAAATGTGCAAATACAAGTCACTTGAAAGAGTTTCAGAATTTCATCACAAATATATCTGACCTGCGGCCATTTCTATGGTAAGGCTGCAGATGTTGGCATATTGTACTCTTGGAGTTTCTCATGGGAAGCATGGACTAAATCACGTCTGCGATCGTATCTCATCATAAAATTGGGAATTATTTGGCTACACCTAGTAGCATCCCCTTTTCCTGAACCTACATCAGTGACTTCTCTTCACCCAGTTTTCTCTTCTCTTCTACTGAGATGGGGTAAAAATGACTAGGTCTTTCATTGTTATGGGGTCTTTCAACCTGTTCAATGCTTGGGGGTTTATCTATTGGTATTCAAAGAAAAGATTTTTCTATCAAATGTAAGGGTGAATACAAGTCAAATAAGGGAAAAAAATCAATTCTCCCTCGTGCAAAAAAAAAAAAAAATAGAAAGGTATTTCCTCCTTCCTTTTCTTAGAGCATTTCCTTTAGAAAACTAGAAATGGCAATATTTTTCTTTCTCCTCCTTTGAGATGTACATGAATCTTTTAAAGTATAAATGAGCATTTTGCCTATTTTATAATGCAGGCACATATTTTTCTAAACACCTACAGTCATCTCTTTAAAATGTAAACATTAAGAAAGATAGTACCCCAATCTGCTAGTCTCTCTGAGAGTTTAACTTCAGCATCTGACTCCAAGTTTTAACTACTAGTTATATAGATATGGGCACTGTGTTATTCATCTGGATGGAAACAATTAGCTAACACAGATGGCCACTTTGATTATCAGGTAAACTTAGAATGAAGTCTGTGTGATAAATGGTGCTGTCATATCCTCTTATTTGGAGATTAATTATCATTTATCACAACATTTGTGTCATGGGTTGTGTCTGCTTGACTATAGAAAAAGATGAGATTTCCCTCTTTGCTAGTTCTTTAGCTGATGCCTGTGACGAACATCTGTAGTCTGGTTTAATAGTTACTCAACAATAAAACTGTTTTCTTTCTATGCTATTTTTTGGTGGAACGTTTTTCTGGGTTGGCAGAAAATTTTGTTCCTAATTATTTCCCCATATGAAAGGTCTACCTTCTACATCTAAAAGTCTTAGATATTAAGAATTTTATTTCAGAGTTTTAGAAATTCCATGAAGAAGCAGTCAAAGTTTAGTTCTGTATGGGATAGAAGGTAGAAGGAAAGGGGAGGTTAAACTATTCCTCACTCATCATCAGGATCATGGACAACGCTCTTCTAACAAAAGAAAGGTTAACCAGATAAAAGCATAACACAAGTGTTTAAATAGGAGCCTTAGGAAAGGAAGACACCAAGATCCAGGAAAAACTGCCTATTTGTTTGCTTAGGTTCAATTAAGAATTTTAGACGCCCATATAGAAACATGATTGGACTAAAGAGTATGATCTAATGGTAAAGACAGAGAAGGGAAACCCAGCAAGGCCTGCCTGTTCAGATTTTTTTTGGCCTCTTTGTACAGTTTTCCTTCTTCCTGGGTATGGGGAAGGACTTTCTGGAATGAGGGCCTTCAAGGGAGAAGGGAGAGAGTGCCTTTCTAGGTTTTATGGTTTGCTTTGGGGAAGAGAGGTTCTGGTTTCTGTGCTCTGTCTTAGGAAAGAGGAATTCTGGTTCCTATGACTTGTTACCTGGGAAGAAGAGGGACTAACCACAGAAGGGTAGGAGAAGATCAGAGAGACTGTGCTATTAGGCCCTTCCGATCTCTTTTAGTTCAAAGAGCTCAGTACATCAAAGCACCATACTTTGAGTACCATTATCTGAGCTCCAACAGTTCCATGCTAAAATACTGTTTCTGTTCAATTTTGGCTTCTGGAAATGGTAGGCTAAGTTATTTACATGAATTCTGTCTCACACACACAAAACCTGAAAGCTTTGGTTATAGAAATGTAAAATGTCACTTTAAAAGTATCTAAGAGAAAATAAATTATGGGAAAATTCTAGGTCAAAATTGCACTCTACAATGGGAATCCAGGGAGCTTAGCCGATAACAAAACATTTGAACTCACCTCCTCCTCTCTCATCCCCAAAGACTTTGTGCTTTCTTCACTTTGAGGGGAATAGTCTCTGGCTTTAGTAGAGATGAGAGAAAGGGTGACGGAGGGCTATAGAAATCATAATTCAGGGCCTGTGGAGGAAGCGGAATCTGAAGCTGAAAAGACTGCATCCTTAGTGTTAGAGAAAATTAGGACTAGTTTTATCCCCAGAAGGTGCAGGAGAAATTCATGTTGGTGACAAGTGGAGTGGGAGAAAAAGAAAAAGCGAAAACATCAAGAATGCATGACTATGAATCAGCCCTGCGATAAATGTGTTAAGCCAAAAAAAGTATTATAAGAGAGACAGTTAATAAAAATAAAAGTTTAATTTCATCAGGAAAATGAGTACATAATAAATAAATATATACATACTAACATATATACATACATATACAAATATATATCAGTAGATATAAACTATCACATATATTGATATAGAAGCATATATACCCACACTAGTGTATGTTTATATACTAGCACATACATATGCACATTAGCATATGCATATGTATAGATACGTGCACTTGCATGTATATATATACATACTCATGCGTATATTTATATATTAGCATATACATCCACCTAGCATATCTATCTATCTACATACATATACACACATTCTAGAGTTGTAAAATTACAATGAATTGTGGATAAACTAAACCCCCAAAATCATTGTGAAAGATTTTTAGCATATGCTTCTGTTAGTAACTATCACACAACAAAATCAATTACGAAAGAGCAGATTTGAATATCAATAAAACAAACACGGCCTAATGGTTATGCATATAGAGATCACTTCACCCAACAGTAACACAATGCATATTATTTCAAGCACATAGAGAATATTTGCAATATTACCATAAATAGACTTGTCACAGCAATAATAAGAAGGGAGTCATTACTTTAAGTGTCAGGGCAGAGATAATTTTAAAGATATTCACTTCCCAGTTTTCTATTAAGCTATGCTTTGATATGTTATGGATTTTCTATATGTTCATTATATTTCATAATCAAGTTAACTAAAAAATAGAGATAATACTTTTACCATCTTCCTAGATAATACAAGGAGCTTATTGCACTTCAGTTACTCTTATCTCAATTTGTAATGTTACCCTGCATTTAATTCTATTTGTAAAGTGCTTGGACATTATTACTATGCTAACACAGTTAATGTGCATCTACACATACATTTACGATTCTTTGCTCTTCATGCTTTCTTGCATTTTGGATCTTCCATCTTTTATCTTTTTTCCCCCCTTGTGGTAGAGTATACTTGTAGCCTCAATGTTCTGGCAGTGTTTTAGTTCTTGACTCGATATTTACACTTTAATCATTTGGTAAATTGTATCTTTATGGTTTATGCACTACTAGGTATGCAAAAACACTAATGGAAACAAGGAAGGGTAAAAAATAATAACCTCAGATTACATTTCAAATATATTTTGAATATACTAGTTTACCTTGCTTGTATGGTTAGCTAAGTAGAGCATACATAGTTCCCTACTGACTTCCTCTGAAGTATATAGTTTGCTTCACAATGAAAATGATTGTTAAGAAATTATGCTGCTTTCTTTAGACACTACAATAGCCAAAGGGACACATAGAATTGTTCTAGAAAATGTGAAGTAATTTGTGGAGTCATGGATTTGGAATCTAAAAATCTAGGTTCAGATCTGTCCATCAATATTTTAGTAGCTGTCTCACTTTACAAGAACTGGTCAACCTATTTAAATTCAAAATAATTCTTCTATAAAGGGAGAAAATAGTGCAAGTTGTCCCATTTCACAGAACTATTGAAAAATACTAATGGGACAAAATCCAAGAATAAGCTTCATAAAATGGTTGAGTAATACTTTATACTACGTTATGCGTGGATTTATACTATTATTATTTATATAGATATGATAAATTAAAAAAATAAATATTTTGAGTAAATTAAAGATGAGTTTATACTTAGGTGTATAGCAAAGCATTGTGGTATAATGAACATAGATTTTTTTTAGTTAACTGAAGTTAATTATAATATTTTGTTTCTGCTCCACTACTGGTTAGGTCTATAGTGTCTTTCAAGTAAACTGTTCTGAATCTCAGTTTCCTCATCTGTAAAATGGTAATAATAATAATATCTCACTAATACTTTCATATACTGTGAATATCAAATAGAACACTATGTCTATAATGCCTGTGGCATAGTTCTAGTGTACCATCAATTTGAGTCTTTACAATAAAAATTCAGTAAAAAGAAAGATTAGAATAGAATATGATTTTGGGGTTTATAGAAAATTGTTGATTCAGATTAGATTGTCCCTGGAAGTGAGAATTAACCAATATGACTAAATTTCAAAATTATATAATTGTAAACTCCAAGAGTCGTTAAGCATTTTTTTAAAATTGTCCTTTAGACACATCTCTGTCATTTGCTGAAATTTGGTTAATCAGCTTGGTTGGAAGTTCATTTCCTCTTGTCTCCTTTGGCTCCTACTGACTTGAGAGGAAATATTCCTGCCCAAGAATGCAGCCTAGGGAAGATTTATACCTGATCTCCACAGGGGAGGAAGAAGGGGAAGTGTTTCTAGGCAGCCCCAACCTCTAGGGATGAGCTTGTAACATGGTCACAGAACTGATTACAGGACTCAACTTGGGGACAAAGAGATCCAGAGACTGCTTCTACCTCACAACCTTCTCAGAATGTTTTCCTTTAACTCTGTTCCCACTCTATCTCCAATTTCTTTAAGGAAAATATTGTCTATAGAAACACCCACACACTACAATCCTGCAAATTTCCCACTTTGCTTTTACTTTCCATTAATATTTCAACCATTTCCAACTAATCCTCCATGTCCCAGATCCTCTTCCAAAAAGCAAATCAATAAACTGTCAAGTTAAAAAAATGAACTTAGATCAGACTTTATTCACAAGGATTATTGCCAGAGAGAAAAAAGAACTTACTGCAAAACGGAAAAACTTCTGATCATGAAATCTGCAAGAATCCCAAGTTTAAGGCAAAAATAATTTTTCTCTAGTAGGGAGGAATAAACAAGCCTAGAGAGAACTGGGCATGGGAAAATTGAATGAAAGTGGTGGTTGGATATTTAATCAGAGAATTTTTCCCCCTAAGACCAGCGTGTTCTCAGGTGAGGTTACGTGCTACCTCAGGCTAAGAGTGGGCCAAAGTTTAAGGGCCTGGGACAGTAGAGAGAATTAACCAAAGTTGATTAAAAAGTATTTTATTCTAATTTATCAATAAGAACAAGTTAAATTGATCATTTACTGATTATTTCAGCCAATGATTCATGATACAAAGACTGGGAATTTGGAGGGTCTACATATAGCCTGTCACAGGCAAACCAGGCAGGGACGCATGAGACCTGTCTAAGTCAAAAGGGAAAGACTATTTCTTTGCAATAAGCTATTTCCTTGGTAACAAAGAGTTGGGGATGATTTCTTTAACCATTACTATTTTCCAAGAGTATAGCATTCAGGTAAAATCCAAAATTGTCAAAAACAACACAAAGTAAACTAAAATAGTACAGGTTTTTTTTCCTTCCCCCAATGACCTACTAAGAGCATGATTGTCAGGGAGGCAGACTGGCCTATGAATGGGCCTGAGAAAAGATGTGAGGTTCAGCAACTTGAATTAGCATCATTTCTAGTTTGCTTGGACTGGTAGTACTCTCCTCTGTAATGGGGAAGAAGACCCTGCAGTGAAAATTTATGTTCATTGAGAAAGTGTCCAGTAAAAACTAGAGAACATGATGGCAATGAGATCTCGGGCTCCTGGTACTACAAGATGGAAGAGAGCAAATTTGGAGTCTCTGGGCCAAAGGGTCAGAGAATAAATAAGTGTGATACATAGAGACTGAGTGTGTAGGACAGCTCTTTGGCTAGTAATGGTGACTTCATGCATTGAATGGTTACTATGTACCTGACACCTACCTGCAGGATACTTCACTTTTTGCATGTTTTTACTTTTTAGTCCTTTAAGACTCTTATTTAAAAAGTACCATTTCAGGCCAGGCATGGTGGCACATGCCTGTAATCCTAGCGCTCTAAGAGGCTGAGGCTGGTGAATTGCCTGAGCTCATGGGTTCGAGACCAGCCAGAGCAAGAGCAACATCCTATATCTAAAAATAGTTGGGCCTTGTGGTGGGCGCCTGTAGACCCAGCTGCTTGGGTGGTTGAGACAATAGAATCGCTTGAGCCCAAGAGTCTAAGGTTGCTGTGAGCTATGATGCCAGAGTACTCTATAGAGGGCAATGAAGTGAGACTCTGTCTCAAAATAAATACATAAATAAAAAGTTAAAAGTACCATTTTACAAGTGAGTTAACTGGGACAAGATGAGTCTCTGGTTGCAGCAGTGAAGCAAACTATAAATTCATGAGTA
Source organism: Otolemur garnettii (assembly GCF_000181295.1). Lineage (NCBI taxonomy): Eukaryota > Metazoa > Chordata > Mammalia > Primates > Galagidae > Otolemur > Otolemur garnettii. Next base: position 626,471 of record NW_003852467.1, read on the forward strand.
GCTTGCAGCCCATCCTTCAAAAAGTAAGCTGATTATTTGATGTATCCTAATTATGATCACTTGCTCAATGATGAACAAATTATGTTTGTTTTCCATACATATGTTGGAATTTACAAAGTTTCTACATCAGGTATTAATGAGGGAAAAATGTAAAAGAAATCACCCTCTAACACTAGTGGCCAAAGCTTAATGTTTTTATTAATTTAACCATCATTTTCTGAGGTACATCTCTGAGGTCATGGCCTCTCTGGTTAGGATAAAAGGAAATAGCAAGTTCATCAATTGAGTTTCACTTTATGTTTCTGTTCCTAAGGCTAACTGAGTAATTTACCCATAGACCGCATCTTCATGCCATTAGCTAGAATGATCCTTCTGCTCAAAGGGAAAAACAATATACTGTTCATAATTCAAACTACTTTTGTTCACTGTGAGATATAATCAAGGCACAGAAAAACAAAAACCTGTGTTTTGCTGTCACTTCTTTGGTAGGCAAGTATGCAGAAAACCTTGGAGAAAGCCTGTACAGAGATGAGGAAAAACCAACAGGTGCTGGGACTTGGGGAGAACAGCAGGTACTAGGCAGTAGCTATCAGCTTAGATTTCTGATCATGACACCAGAATTTAGTAAAGGAAATAGCAAGAGTAGACATTTTCTTTTCCTCTAAGAGAAAGTAAAATTACTCTTCTAAGAAAGGGCTCAGGATTTTGTGGACAATTGTTATAGGAAAGAAGGGACAGGGATAAGGATGAAGACAAAAGCCAAGGTCCTAGCAGGACAATTAACTTGATTTTGATCCTTGATATATTACATTTTCTTTTCCTCTAAGAGAAAGTAAAATTACTCTTCTTTCATTTTTCTACCAGTCTTTAAGTACTTGTCAAATAGGGAAAGTGATAATAAGTAATGTAAGTACCAACCTTACTAGCCACAGTTAACATTGGTGTGTACTTAGCCATGTAGAAAAAAGAATATGTATTCTGTTTAGAAATAAATATGTTATAGTCACAAATTCATTTTTGCAGAAAGCCTTGACAGGAGAAATTTAAAATTTAAATGCTTTCTTATGGACAAGTAAATTCATGCCCCATACATAGTAGATGCACTAAAACAGTTAGCAAAGGCAGATAGAGATATTGAGCTAAACATCAGAGGACTAGTATATACTTTACAATTTTGACACATAAATCTAATTTACTGTAATAAATACTCTAACAGGCAATATTCTCTATCAAAAACATGTGCAATAAGGCCTTCATAATTGTAGTCTTAGGCTTGAGGGATACATTTTACTGGGGACAAAAATAATATTCTGCAAAGGAAAACAATGTTACAGAAGAAGCATATTCTATTTGCAACAAACTTGCCTATAAATGAATTTTGTAAAGATAAAGAATATGTAGAGATAAGAATAATATGTAGGATAAAGAATATGTAGAGATTTCTTTTTTATTATTGTTTCTGGTTAATTGAGGGTACAATGAATTAGGTTACCTTGTTTGAATTTGTTAAGTACAGCTCCTCTTATAATAGTGTCCCACCCCCAATAGTGCCATACACCCTAACATTGTGTCCATTAAGTTGGAGCACACCCATCTCCTCCCTCCTCCTCTCTCCCTGCTTCTTCATTCCTCTGCCTCCCAATTTGAATTGATTTGAGTATGCCTCTTATGTGGGTGTGTATTAGAACATCTATTGGCTTCATATTAGAATTATGTTGGATTCTTGCCTCTCTATTCATGTGATACTTTACTAAGAATAATGAGTTCCAACTCTATCCAGGTTAATACAAAAGATGTAAAGTCTCCCTCTTTCTTAATGGCTGAATAGTATTCCATGGTATACATATACCACAACTTGTTAGTTCATTCCTGGATTGGTGGGCATTTAGGTTGCTTCCATATTTTGGTGATTATAAATTGAGCTGTGAAAAACAGTCTAGTGCAAATGTCTCTATGATAAAAATGACTTTTTTCTTCTGGGTAGATGCCTAGTATTGGGATTCTGGGATCAAATGGGAGATCTAATTTGAGTTCTTTGAGGATTCTCCATACTACTTTCCAAAGAGGTTATATAAGTTTGCAGTCCCACCAAGAGTGTAAAAGTGTTCCCTTCTCTCCACATCCACACCAGCATCTGCAGGTTTGGGACTTTGTGATGTGGGCTAATCTTACTGGGTGGTTTTGATTTGCATTTCTCTGATGATTAAGAATGATGAGCATCTTTTCATATGTTTGTTAGACATTTGTCTGTCTTCCTCAGAGAAGTTTCTGTTCATGTCTCTTACCCAGTGATAGATGGGATTAACTCTTTTTTTGCTGATTAATTTGAGTTCTCTATAGATGCTAGCTGTCAAGCCTTTGATGGATTTGTAGTATGAAAATATCTTTTCCCATTCTGAAGGTTGTCTGTTTGCTTTCATTGTTGTGCAATTGAAGAACATAAGTGAGGACAGAAAGTGAGATTGAGAGTGACAGGAGAAAGATGAGAAAAGTAGAAAAGTCTCCAGAAAAAGAGAGAAAAGGGAGAGAAGTAAAACAGAGAAAGAAAATAAATGGGGTTGAGATACTGTAACAAAAATACAGGAGCCCCAGCTCTTGAAAATATTGAAAACGGAGATTGAGAATACAACCAAACTAGCATAAAGCAAAACAAAAGAAAAACATGAAATAACCATAAAAAAATCTACCACCTCAACAACAACAACAAAAAAAGAAAAAACTAATAAAAATAAAATAAATTAAATAAAATATAGAAAGGGGCAATATTAAAATATAAAACATAAAAAATATATATTGCAATATATGGCTGGAATACCAGGTGGCGCTATGGTATTAGGAGATGTAGAACACACCCTAGAAACCACCATTCTCTAGTTGTAAGGAGAATAGGTCCTGTTATCCTTACTTAGTTGCCCTTGGTGAATGCCTGATTATTTATTCAGCATTGAGTCCACGCTGGGTTTGGGTCTTAACACTCTCCAGAATCCTTGGAAGATAATTCTCATAGTGCCCTCTGACAACAATTCTGAGGGGCTGTGGGAGCCACTCAACTCACCCCAGTAGTGGACGCCTGAGATAAGCAGGCACACCAGGACCAGCCATGTACGAGGCCCCTGCAAACAGACCTCACCGCAATGGTGGCCCAGCTAGCATCCATGAACTTCGCACAGTGGCAGCCTAGCCAGCAGCTGTAACTTTCCTGCAATGGCAGCCCTGCCAACAGTCAACCTGATGGGAGATCCACTCCAGCCGGTATTCAAACCTGGTGGTTGTACCACTGTTTGAGTCAGCGCACACATCCAATCTTTCTACCACGGTTCCAGTGCGTGGCTTCCCCCCAAATCCACAAACTGCCCAACAGCTTCCTCCCATTCCAGGACCTCTGGTTCCCTGCCCACGCTCACGCGCTTGTCTTCTGTGTGGGACCGTCACAGCTCCAGTTCTTCTGTCTCCTGTGCCTCCCAGGGAGGAATCCGGGTAGGTTCATCTCACCAAATATGGTTAGGTTTTCAATCTTTCCCCTGCCTTGTTGAGAGAGGCCAGCCGGGAGATATTTCCAGTCCCCCATCTTGCACTTCCCCTTACAGATTTCTTAAATAAGTTAATGGCTAATTCTTTTTATAGCTTCACTCTTTAAAGTAATTATTTTGTAAGTGTTTCCAACTTTATTATCTTTCAGTAAGGATTCTAAACAGTACTGTTTCCTGCATTCCCAAAAGCAGGTGTACCAAACACAATGATTTTCCCTGAAGTTTTGTTTCTATTGAAATAATTTTGTTTATGGTTTTATTTAAATCAAGGTGAATCACAATACAGATACTCCTCAAGTTACAGTGGCATTATGTCCCAATAAACCATTGCAGATGGAAAATGTTGTGAGTCAAAAAAGTGTATTTTTAATACACCTAACCTATTGAACATGGCAGCTTAGCCTCTTCTACCTTAAATGTTCTCAGAACCCTCACATTTTCCTACAGTGGGGCAAAAATCATCTGGCAATGCAGAACACTACAGCATATCAGTTCTTAACCCTTGTGATGGTATGTCTCACTAGGAGATGTTGTCCAGCATTTCAAGAGATATGTTAGTGCATATCATTAGGTGGAAAAAGATCACAAATCAAAATCCAAAGTGCATTTTCTACTGGATATGGATTTTTTTTTTTTTTTTTGCAGTTTTGGGCCAGGCCTGGGTTTGAACCCACCACCTCCGGTATATGGGGCCAGGGCCTTACTCCTTTGAGCCACAGGCACTTGCTGACATGTATTGCTTTTGAAACATCTTAAAGTGAGTGCGGCGCCGGTTGTACAGTGGTTACGGTGCTAGCCACATACCCTAAGGGTGGTTGGTTTGAACCTGGCCTGGGCCAGCTAAACAACTGCAACAACAATAACAAAAGGGTGGCCCTGTGGCTCAGTGAGTAGGGTGCCAACCTCATATACTGAAGGTGGTGTGTTCAAACACAGCCCCAGCCAAACTACAACAACAACAACAACAAATATATAGCCAGGCATTGTGGTGGACGCCTGTAGTCCCAGCTACTCCGGAAGCTGAGGTAAGAGAATCACCTAAGCCCAAGAGGTGGAGGTTGCTGTGAGCTGTGACGTCAAGGTACTCTACCTAGGGTGATGAAGTGAGACTCTGTATCTTTAAAAAAAAAATATCCAGGCTTTGTGGCGGGCTTCTGTAGTCCCAGCTACTCAGGAGGCTGAGGCAAGAGAATTGCTTAAGCCCGAAGAGTTGAAGGTTGCGGTGAGCTGTGACACCATGCACTCTACCAAGGGCAACATAGTGAGACTCTATCTCAGAAAAAAAAAAAAAATAAACATCTTAAAGTCAAAAAAATCTTAAGTTGAAATATTGTAAATTGGACATTGTAAATGGTGTGTAAAACCTTTCCAATTCCACAGTGCATCCTGGATGATATGCTTAGACATGTTACAAGTATTACTGTATTTGGCATTGTTTAGAAATTTATGACCTAGGTATTCTTATTCCTATTTTACAGACAAAGAAACTGATGACTAGAACAGAGCTGTTCAGCCAGCCTGTGCCAGAACAGGAATTGGAATCCACGTATTCTGCCTTCAAAGGCAGAGATGTAGGGAAAGATGGCCTAAAACAGGGTGACGATGGTAGAGATCACAGTACAATTGGCAGAAGTGCATTTATTGCACACTGTTCCACATAGAGCCTGGTCTTAATGGACACTTTTTAAATCATCTAGCCATATCACCTATGTGCAATCCACCAAATCCAACTTAAGTAGAATTCAGAGTTATCTGGTAAATGTCTCATTTCATAGGAAAATTTTTCCTGGTGCTTTTGTGAGTTGACTTGCAAACTGCAGGGAACTGATGACATTCACATTTGAGTAGGCTGCTTGTTTCTTTTTCTTTTTTTTTTTTTTCAGAGATATATCTAGGATGATGTTTTCACGGCAAAAATCCCAGGGAGGGACTTCTACCACATAATGACTCATTTGGATTAAATGAATCCTTGGCAACTGAGACAACTTGTAAGTATCATTTAATAACACTACTCTTTGAAAAATAGTAATGAGGTTTCTTTATTTTAGAATGGATATGTTACTGACAAATTATATCTCATTTTCTATTGAATTTTGTGATAATATCAAAGTAATCTTTGTGCCAAGAAATACTAATATTTTATTTAAGACAGAAACCCACTTTCATTTATTTAATGGGAAAGTTGATAATTTGAGGATGACATTTAAATACTCTAATTTCCCATATGTCAGTATCTTTGGAAATTAATAGCTTACAGGCTGTTCAGAATACAGAAGTTTTATAGACTCAAAAAGTGGGGCAGTAAATTATTTTTGAGGGTCTCCCAAAACTTTAATTTTATAATTATGTTTAAAGAAAATAGATTCACACAGGGGTATCTACAATACAGCAGGAGAAAGAACACAGGACTGATAATTCAAAAACTGATATTCTTGGTGGCCGTAGCACAGTGGTTATGGCGCCAGCCACATACACTGAAGCTGATAGGTTCGAACCCAGCCTGGGCCAGCTGCAACAACAACAACAAAAAAAATAGCCAGGCATTGTGGCAAGAGTCTGTAGTCCCAGCTACTTGGGAGGCTGAGGGAGGAGAATCACTTAAGCCCAAGAATTTGAGGTTTCTGTGAGCTGTAACACTATGGCACTCTACAGAGGGTGACATAGTGAGACTCTGTCTCTAAAAATAAAAATAAAAGTAAACCTGATATTCTAATTTCAGACTTTTTACAGTGGAGAAATCAAAACAAGTTATGACCTCATTTGACCTAAGTCTCCTATATTAAATATTCATATATTGAAGTAAATCATTTTAAGGTGTCCTTCAGGTATTAAATTCTACAACTTTAATGCATTTGAATTTCATTGCATTAAGATGACTTTAGGTCACTTTCCCCTGACTTTACAATTTAAAATTTTAAGTCAACAATGTAAAGAAAATATAGAAATAAGTTCCGTTTTTACAATTTGATTTATCTATACACCTGTTCTGTGAATAGAATTCCAGTAGCATTTATAGAAAAATATGTTAGATAGTCAACATGATATAACAATGCATTTATACAAAAAATAAACTTATAACCTGTGCAATCTGGAGGTTACATTTTAATGAAAATGCCAATAGTCTGGGAAAATGAAAACATCCAATATAAATACAAAGAATATTGTTTCCTTGCTCTTAAAAGAAAACACCATACATAGTTAACATTTATCATCAATACAATTGGATATGCAAAGAAATATTGACTGTATCAAGCAGTACCTTGCACAAACCATTTGATACCATAACCAATAGCAAGCACTTTCAGATTTTTGAGAAGTCTCACAAATAAGAATATACATATTAATTGATGCCAGTTTTTTCAACATATCCATGATATTTTGCCATCATGAACCACTAAAATTTCCAGAATTGCCCTTGATTTCCCTGTGAACAATCCAGAATACCCTGGCATTGACAGCACCAGGTGAGAAGCTTTTTGAATTCATTAACAACACTGTCTTGTCCTTTGGGGCTAAGGATGCCATCCTTTGAACATGGTCTCAGCATGAACTTTTCTCGCTTAATACCAGCAGGAATCAGGTAGGATTATACTCTGACTATAGGAATATACATTTTAAAATAATATTTAACAAAATATTTACTAAACCAACTAATCTATTCTTGTTGACTAGATTAGTCATGTTTTCCTACTCATCTCTTCTGTGGAATACCTTATCTCCTCATTTTGTCTGTCTGGACAATTCTTCACCATTCTGTGCAAGGTCAAATGTTACCTCTTATAAGGAGTCTATCCCCCAGATATCCCTTTATCTTGTCTCATGGTATGTTGTATATAGCTTCTTTAGAGCACTCGCATGCCATGTTAGAGTTAGTTGTCACATATGTGCTTCTTATTGCTTAAAATTTGATCAATGACTGGTTCATGAAGGCGCACATCCAGATGATATCAAGGTATGAGAGACTGCTAAAACATCACTGCAATAAATTGGAATTGGATGGCTAATAATTCAGACTTACAACTGTTTGCACAAATTCATGATAGGTAAATCACTATAGACTGGACCTCAGAGATTATCTCAGAGGCATTTATAGTCTCAGAACAGAGATTAAAAAAGAAAGAAGGGAAGGAAGAAATGAAAAAAGGAGGAAAGGATAAAGTGGGGTAGAATGGAGAGGAGGAAAGAAGGAAGGAAAGATGGAAGGAAGAAAGAGAGGAACTCTTTGTTATTTTTTAATTCTTATATTTGGTGTTATTCATATGTGATTGCATGGTGTAGTACATGTTATTTTACCAATCCTGACATGGCAAGGTAGTAGTGAACAGTTTATTTTCACTAAGGGTAAAATTATTCTACATGAATATAGTTATAAAATCTTAATTAAAAAATGCTTAAAACATGTTTGTCCTGATTTTTAATTTGGCTATATATATATTTTTGGGGAGGGGACAAGAGTCTCACTATGTCACCTTTGGTAGAGTGCCATAGTGTCACAGCTCACAGCAACCTCCAACTCTTGGGCTTAAGTGATTCTCTCGCCCCAGCCTCCTGAGTAGCTGGGACTACAGGCACCTGCCACAATGCCTGGCTATCCATATATTTTTTGTTGTAGTTGTCATTGTTGTTTAGCAGGCCCGGGCTGGGTTTGAACCTGCCAGCCTCGGAGTATGTGCCTGGTGCCCTAACCACTGAGCATGAGTGCTGAGCCTCAATTTGGCAATATCTTTCTGACTTTAGCATAAATTTTCTGATCCTCAGTTTTTCATTTTTCTTTCAGTTTTTCAGTTCTACTTATTGGTTTGTGAACTAGACATCTTAAAAACACATTATAAGATTTTAAATAGGATAATAAATTCAATCATTCATAGAAAAAGTATTTTATTTTGCATTACTTGATTTCAGAATTTAAGATTTCAAGAATTAAACTTATTTTTGATGGGCATTTCTTTGTATAAAATTGAATATGACATAGGTTCAATGGACCGTGCGATTGGTATGGGATAAACATTTTAGGATATTGGGGAAAAATACAAAGAAAAGCAAAATTTGCAATTTGTGTATTCAGGATAAAGCTGCAAGAGTATTAATTTGTATAAAAAGGACAAATATATTATCAAGGTATCCTCAATCTTCTCCCATAGTTAGTTCTTTCCATCTCATTGTCATATGGATCATATTTTTTTTAATACACTGAGTAGCCTGGTAGAGTCTTTTCCCTGAAATGACTTTTAGGTTAACTTTCACCTTTTCTGATTTCATGATATCCTAGACATTTTAAGACAAGGGTCATGCAACATTTCTGTCTGGGTTTCCTCTATAATAGATGTAATTCCCTGGAAAAGCTGATAATGAGGGTTTTGGAAGGCACACTGATAATTCTTTTGATTAATGATATCTCTTTACTTTTCATTCATTTCTTATTGTATTACATTAATCTTTGATGTGAACATTGACATGCAAATCAAATTACTCTGCCTTATTTTCCTGAATTGGCCTGCTTTCTTCCTGAAACAAACTCTCAGATGTTGGCTTTCTTGCCAAATGTGGCTGACATTGATGCTGACATTCACATCAACTATAAACATTGGTGATATCCACAAGATTTAATTGAAACACTTAAATTAGATAGCAATGCCAACACCTAGTGGGTAAAAGCATCGATTAGGGGGAAAGGGAGATTATTCTTACCCATATGGTACGCATTAATGTTTCTACCTTCCAATAAAATAAAGTGTTGTGCATTATCTGTTTATGAAGAGGTCCTGTTTCATAACATGATATTTTGGTGTTGGATTTTGGTTTAAGATTATAGCTGTTGGCTTCCTGGCAGCATTTCAGAAAGTGGATGTCACTATAAGAATTCTCTCTCAAATCTAGATCAGGTAAACAAATTATTCTGGCCTCTTGTGTGACTGAGCATGATGTTGGGAATCTTAACAGCAAAGAACATTCCAAAACAAGCATTTGCCATTTTGCATCTAAACTAAGAGTTAAAGTGGAAGCTGAAGCACTAACACAGGTCGAGCAGTCAAGGGACCACTTCTTTTACTGCTTCTGACAGGTATCATTTCTAATGCTTTGGGGCCACTGAGGTGGCAGTGGGATGGTTATGGGACCTGAATAGTATTATACTACTTCTGTGACACTTATTTAGCCTTTTAGGGACCTCAAATTCATCATTTGCAAAATATGACCTAAAAACCCTTTTTACAGAAGTATCATGAAAAGTATACAAAATAATCATGCAAACACATTCTGGATGCAATAATGTGTTATAAATATGGTGTATTATCACCCATTCAGTCATTCTTTGAACCATTCTGTATTTATTGAGCATCCCCCTCCACCCCGCATCTTTGGACTTTCCCTTTGGTCCCTCAGGTCACTGACAATCTACCCCTCCCTCCCTCGTCCTACCCACACCAGCCACTCTCCACTCTTATGCTTAATTATTCCTGGCTCATCCTTCAAGACTCTGGTTGAACAGTGCATTTGCTTTTCCTATCCAATGCATGGCTTTCCCAACAGAGTTTAGAGGCTAAAGCTCCACTGAATGCATATCTAGGATGTTATGCTTTTTTTTTTTTTTTTTTTTTTTTTGCAGTTTTTGGCCAGGACTGGGTTTGAACCTGCTACCTCCAGCATATGGGGCCAGTGTCCTACTCCTTTGAGTCACAGGCACCACCTAGGATTTTATGCTTTAATAGAGTTGCTTTGGGTTTGGGTTCCTCTTGTATTTGTGAGATGTTTGTTCTGCATGAATGCAACATGTTCATTTTTGTATTGTTGATGATGGTGTTCCCTCAGAGGGTGTTCTGAGACTGAGGATGTTTGATGGAAGCAAAATGGGGGCAGAGGCTAGTAGGATGGTATAGATTATTTCATCATATAATATATTATACAAGTGGCAGAGGAGGCTTAAACCTATGTTTTGTACTACACAAAATTCATGCTGTCTAGGAAGTCTAAAGAACTAGACACCTGGCCCACCAGAGTCCTGTTCACAAGAAGGACTTGAGAACTTTCTTGCAGATAATTCTTTTCTAAAAAATATCCTTAATCAAACATGCATGCTTAACCTTAATTTGTTATTAGGGAAAGAATTCTCACTCCAGTGTAGGATGATATTCAGATTTGTCTAAAGACCAGCCCTTTATGAACTCATGTCTAAGCTTGAGTGGCAAAAATGTGAGTAAATTCTCCAAAGAGATAATTTCATTAAAATTCCTTTATAACATAAAAGCAGATTGCAGTAGGGCATACCCCGACTTCCACCCAACATAATAGTTTATAATGTGGAAAGGAAGAAAGATTCTCCTTAAATTCAGACCACAGAGGCCATGGAATATCAGCAGTGATAACAACAAAGAAACATGAGCTCTGATTATAGTCAGAGTGCCCAGAAGTAAAAGCAAAATTGTCAGGCATAGGCAGGAGGAATCATGCAGTAGTAATGCCTGCCTCTGTAGGGCTTCACTTGAGGACAGGCGAGGACAGGATGACTAACAGTCTAGGACCCTGTTCCTCAGAAGCCAACTATTGACTTTCAACTCTCCCCTTCCCCTTCTGTTTTCCCCAGTCAATGGCACTCCCCGTCACAAGCAAAAATTTCATCCCACGATATTTTAAAATTTTTTTTAGAGAGAGGGTCCCATTTTGTCACCCAAGTTTGAATGAAGTAGTGCCATGACAGCTCATTTAAACCTTGAACTCTTGGAAGCAATTTATTCTCTTGTCATAGCCTCCCCTGTTGCTGACATGTCAGGCACACACCACCACATCTGGCTAATTTAAAATATGTATTTCTCTTTCAATTTTTTTTTTTTTGTAGATATGGGGTCGTACTTGTTGCCCAGGCTGGCCTTGAATTCCCGGACTGAAGTGATCCTCCCTCCTTGGCCTCCCAAAGTACTGGGCTTATAGGCATCAGCCACTAAACCTAGCTCATCCCACAATTTAGTGACTGTTTTTTTATACTTCAAGGCTATTGTCTGAATTCCTTTTGGCTTGATTCCTCCCTCTGCCAGGAAGACACTGTCAGGAACTTTTGTGGCCCTTGAGCTCCGTTACAGCCTTCATAAGAATCTAAGAGACACTAGGATTGCAGAGGGTAGGTGCGCCATCCTCTGGGCCAGAGGGTGCTGTGGTTGCAATGGGAACCATGTGGTTTATCTGCTCTTTGAACAAATTTCTCTCTGTAAATCTCGGTTTTCTTATCTGTAAAATGAGACCACAGATTGTACCTACCCATAGTCTATTGCCTGGATTAACTGAGTTAATACAGCAAGCAGTCAACACAGTAAGCGTAACATTGGAAGTGTTCAATGAAAGTGTCAGGTACGCTTATTATTCACTTACCAACCCAGTTTTTGACCCCACAATTGTCATTTTAGATAGGCTGCGAACTCTTTGGGAGGAAAGCCATGTCTCTGTATGCCTTTCCTCTTTATATCCCCATTATTTAGTACATATAATGCCCAGGCTTGGTTTGTAACATGCATGCAATAAACGATTGCTAAGATATGTACATGATGGAATAGTTAACTTAATAAAGAATGTGGTGGTAACAGATGGACATTTTATATTTGTGCAGCAGGTGCTGCCTCCAGGAATGATAAGCAGGCAGAGGAAATTATGGCACTAAGGGACAGTTGAAGGAAACCAACTCTGTGCAGTCAATGCGGAGGTTACATGGTTGCTTCCTTCATGGGGTCATTTGCACAGCGTGGCATTTTGCAGTCAATGAAACGTGATTAGCCAAGAATTTTGAGTCTTCATATTGCTTCTTTCAGTTGCTTACCCTTAAACCTTTTTATAGCTGATATGCTGCTTTTTTAATGATATATTATCTAGAAGAGAAATGCATAAAGGAAAACTAAGAAATATTAATAGCCTCAGACAAAGCAGATTTTTTAATACACAAAAATCAAGTCCTTTTTAAGGACTACATGGGAGGATTCTTTATTTGGATAAGATAAATATTGGTGTGAAGAGTTGCTTAGAGTCTTCCCTGAGCCTCACTTTTCTTCATTTTATTCTGTTCTTCCTGTGCTTTATGTGTCCTGTTGCTTTCTTTTACCTCTAATTTTTCTAAGCAAAGTTTTTACAGAAGAATAACAGATTAAGATGAGTGACAGGTGGACAACTTGATGAATTTTCCCAAAGTGAATATACTTGTGCAACTAGCACCCATATTAAGAAACAGACCATGACCACCCCATCCAAAGCTCCTTCCTCATCTGCCTCTGCTGTCACTACCCAGCAGGCTTCTCAAATTTTACTTTTTATTATGAAATATTTCAAACACAGAGACAAGAATAAAGAATATTCTCATGAACCTATGTGTGCTCACAAACTAGCAATTTCAAAATGTTAATATGATTCCACATACCACATTTGCTGCAGTTCTACTTTCTTCTTTCTTTCTTTCTTTTCTGTGAAGAAAATCAAAACTTTTAATACCCTGGAGAAATCCTAGGTGAATAGAAATTTTTATGAATAAAGTTCATTTTATATCTGTAAGTATCTTTAAAGCTTCTGGCATGGGCCAGATCCTTTCACATGGATGACCACTCTTTATTTTTAAATAATGCAGGTATATGATTATGAAATGTAAATGGTTCAAAAGAGTATACAGAGAAAGATAAATCTCCTTTTTACTCCTGGTTCCCAGTTCCTTGGCTTCTCTCCCTAGAAATAAGTATAATTGTCAGTTTATAGTGCAATCTTCCAGTTTCTCTATATTAGACACACACACACAAACACACATACATATAGCCATACCTAGGGCAGTGCCTGTGGCTCAGTGAGTAAGGCGCCAGCCCCATGTACTGAGGGTGGCGGGTTCAAACCCAGCCCCAGCCAAACTGCAACAAAAAAATAGCCAGGTGTTGTGGCGGGCACCTGTAGTCCCAGCTACTCAGGAGGAGGCAAGAAAATCGCCTAAGCCCAGGAGTTGGAGGTTGCTGTGAGCTGTGTGACGCCACTCTACCGAAGGCGATAAAGTGAGACTCGGTTTCTAAAAATAAATAAATAAATACATATCGCCATACCTAGATGTAGACATAGTTAAATTAAAGTATATAAATATATGTGTATATGTGAATTATAGGACATATAGACTAGAATATATAGAAATGCATAAATAAGATATCTAATAGCTTTTAAATTAACACAACTTGGTTTTGTGAATGGGATGTAAGGTAATGAAGGTAAGAAATAGAATACTATATATTCTAAAATGGGCAGTATTCACCAGCCCCACCATATAGAGTAGATTCATTTGTTGCCATATTTTTCTTGCATATTTCCATTCTCACTTTTCTTTTTTCTTACTTTTTTTTTAAGAGACAGAGTCTCACTTTATCACCCTCAGTAGAGTGCTGTGGTATCACAGATCACAGCAACCTCCAACTCCTGGGCTTAGACAATTCTCTTGCCTCAGCCTACTGAGTAGCTGGGACTACAGGCACCCACCACAACACCTAACTATTTTTTGTTGCAGTTTGATGGGGCCAGGTTTGAACCCGCCACCCTTGGTATAGGGGGCTGGCACCCTACCCACTGAGCCACAGGTGCCTCCCTCCGTTCTCACTTAAAAAAACTTGGAGGTGAGGTTGCTTCTTATCAGTACATAATTGCTTTGTTAATTTTTCCATAATATTTTATTCTATGGATGAATAGGAATTGACAGAGCCAGTCTTCTTGTATATGAGTCATTTCATATGAATCCATGCAAGTGTATCTTCAGAATAAGTACTTAAATGTTGAATTACTGATTCCAAGAATATGTACATTTGCAATTTTAATGGTCTTTATCACATTTATATTACTTCTAGTAATTATGAAAGTGCCTTACCCACAAAAACAATCACTGATTTATTCTTAATCAATATATTCCAATGGAGTTTTACTTCTTTTGCAAACTGTGACTATTTAATTGACATTGACCTGGAATTGATACATTTTTTAAAATATGATGTGAAATAATATAATATTGCAAAAGGTTCATTTATATATGATTCATTTGTAATGTTAGCACAACTAATTGAAAAATAAAAGCAAAATTCAGTAGAAAAATCTTAAAAAATAAAGGAAGACATCTGAGAACTGTTTCTCATCAAGTCATTTGGCTAAATCAGATGATTCTAGTTTTCTTATTAAAATATCTCAAATGTTTTTGCAGAATATAAAAAATTTACTTAAATGTTGCTACCTTTTACTTTTATGAAATCAATCTTTTATTTCCTAAAGTTATTTTAATTTCTAAAACTATACACAGTATTTATTTTTATTACAATAAATATATACAGAAAGATTTCTGATATGTGGTACCCTCTCGCTGAAGCAATCTGAAATTGAATCTGCTATGTTGTCATCTTTGAAAATTAATTGAATCATCAATTAAATTATTACTTAGGGTCTTTGGGCTTTTGCCTTGATTTGTTTTTTAAATTTAGCATCTAAACACCCTTTCTATGTGTGGGATGGAATAAGGGCAAGAGAGAAGAGACTACCCGGGGTTAATGAAATCCATGTATGAGGGCCCAGTGACTCCAGAGGTGTAATAGTGGATACCCAGTTTTAGATTGTTATTACCAACTTGAATATTTTCAGATGATTATTCCTATGATGTGATCCTTGATGTTATCAACCAATTTCTGAGACTGATTACCATTCCTATGGATGCTATACGTTTTTACAAAAAAAAATCTTTTCCTGCCTAAATAAACTGTAATCGTCATTTGTTTTTTTCTGACTGAAAATCTTGATGGAAATCAATAGTAAATAGGCATGCATTTGTTTGCTGAATTATAATTGTTTGAAGTGACAAAGTGACAAATGACTTGTGAGCAGATACTGACTATCCAAATTTTATAAATTAAAACATTATACATGATAAAATAGAAATTAAAACTTGGATGTTAGTGATTAGAGCTTGTGCTTCTTTATTGAAAGGGGAATGTTTCAAAGTTGTAATTGTAATTTCACTTCGGCTCGTCTACCTTGTCTACTCATTTTATAAAATAACCTCCCACATTCTGATGTGCACTGTAAAAACACTCAAAACTTCCCAATTTTTCTGTAGACAGTGGAAGTTTAGAAACAAAAAACCTTCCAAACTTTTTAGTATGAAATAAAAAATACAACTTCTGAGCAATTTTGGAAACATTTGAAAGAAGATTTCTAGTTTTCACCTCTCTCAATGCCTTTAGCTCACAGTGTGTCTGGTTCTAGATAAATTTATTATTTCCCATCCATCCACACAAGTATTATCAAGATGAAAGAACTAACGGGGAAGAAAAAGAAAGATTTTTACTGGTTATTTAATACTGGAAAGTAGGTATTTTCTAAGAGATACACATGGAAGGATATTTTATTTTCCATGATTTGCATTTGGACATATTAACTTAGTTTTCTTCTTACAACTGGAGAAACTGAAACAAATAAAACACACCAATATCGCAACTGTATACATAAGAATGATCATGTGTTTCACATTTATAACCTGAACCCTATGAGTGTCATTACAAACTGCTGAACTCCCTGGAGAGGTATTTATTCATCATCACATTATAGGGAAATTCATAACATGTACGTATCTTTAATAATGTGATTATAAAAAAACCATAATGATAGTGGCTTAAACACATGAAAGTGTATTTAATCACCTAACCTGTCAGGATGCAGCCTGTGCAGTAGGATGTCCACATGGAATCATGGCTGCCTCCATATTCCCATTCCATTATCCTTTGCTCAAATTTCAGGCATTTAGAAGGAGGAAGAGTGAAAGGGTTTTTTTTTTTTTTTTATTTTCTGTGTGGGTTACATAAGCCTTTATTCCCACCCCGGTGTGGGTGAGCTGAGTTCGAGAAGGAAGTCTTCACATGGGTTAAGCTGGGTGGAAATGTGAAGGGTTGGAAGGGTAGGGGCTGGCACATTCCCTTTTTCCTGGGTGGGACATTCTATTTGGTCCACTCTCTTTGAAGGAGTCCCTTCCATTCGACTTTATCATCCCAGTCTTTTCAGTCTATTAAAAGGAGGTGGTATGACGGGCATGGTATATCTTTAACTGCTCCCAGTGGGATGAAGGGCAGGGTGGGCTGCCTGTAAGGAAAATGCAGCGGGACAGGAGTGATGTTTACAGGAACATTTTGGGGTTTTCAGTCTGAACTGGTTGATATCCACGTAGGGTGAGGATATGAGCAGTTGTTTTCTGGGTGACTGCCTTCTGTTAGCAAAAATACTTGGAGTTCAAATTTCGTGATTGTCCAGGGGGCATTCTGATTTTCTGGGGATCATTAGTCTTCTGCAGCTAGGTTCACCAATAAATGGATGAATTTTGTGCAGGGGTCAGAGGGGCTCCCTATGTCCCTTCATCTTGTTGGAACAAGAGTCCATCACGTTGCATCTGATGGGGTGTATTTTGGCCCCCCAAGGGGCTTCTCCCCAATCCGACTCATGGCACCAAAATGAGAGGTCAAAGACTAAAAATAAAAGATTATTCCAAAACGTGAACAAAAGGAAATGAAGTCCAGG
Organism: Otolemur garnettii; assembly: GCF_000181295.1. NCBI lineage: Eukaryota > Metazoa > Chordata > Mammalia > Primates > Galagidae > Otolemur > Otolemur garnettii. Next base: position 643,540 of record NW_003852467.1, read on the forward strand.
TTTTGTGTGGGTAACATCAGCCTTTATTCCCACCTGGGTATGGGTGAGCTGAGTTTGAGAAGGAAGTCCACCAAGTTTTCTCCTTCCAAAGTTTATTTCTTTCCTTCATTTTTTAAAAGAATTTTTACATAAATCTCGCTTTCTTAATTACCACATATCTTACCATGCTGGCTGCATGAAAGGGTGAGCCAATGATAATTAGCTGTCCAATGTATGCAGTACAGAAAGGCAATAAAGAAATGAGATTCTGTCTCAAAAAAAAAAAAAAGTAAGGGGTTATAAATATACAATATCCACCACTTGTGTTTATCTGTTGGAGGAAGTTAAAAGCTCTTTGAATGAACTAAAACAACTAATCTAATTTGTAGTAGTTATTCCATACTTGCTGGATTGGTTTATCTAACAGGACTAAATCAATCAGTTATTTTGACACCTAGAGAAGGACTAGTACCTTTGGGAAAATTACACAACAGCAAAATCTTTTGGCTATATTTAGTGAAACAAAGATTCTTATATGATGTTTTTGTCCCTCATGAGACAGGAATGTAACAAAATTTTCTGACTATGAGGACAATTTCTGTCAGACTTTATATTCAAACAATTTGTATCATAAGAAACTATGCATTTTATTTTTAAGTAACCGTGGGTACTGACCAAATCCTATAATATCACTCTTTTCAGAAAGACAAAGATAACTCAGTTGGAATTTAAAGATCATTTAAGACTATCTGTCCTATATAGTCACATTTTGTGAATTGTATTCACACTTGGAATATGGGTACCTTTGGAATAAATGCTAGATTAAATGTCATTCATTACTTTAGATATTAACTAGAAATAAACATTATGAGCAGTTTTCCAAAATCCATACTTTACTTTATTCCATTTTATTTTTTCAGAAACATGTTCTTTTTTTTAAATTTAATTTTGTTTGTTGATGCTAACTAGTTTAAATATGATAGTCTTCTTTATGACGTCATTCAGCAGGGAGCTGCATTGCTAAGTTGTACTTCCCCTGGGATATTTGAAACCTGTGGCTTTAATTTCTTGTCAGCCATGAGTTCAAAAGCAAATGAATCTATGTGCCCAGGGCACACCCATATGCTGCTCTGACCCTTATGCACACACACACACACACACACACTCTGAAAGTTTTGTAACCAACTGTGTTACAGTCCATTCTTTGACTTCCAGGGAATACAGTCAGTCAACAGTGCCCTATGTGAATCACCCATGCAAGTTTCCACTTGCTTAGCTTAATCGGTGCTGCTGGAAGGGCTTCATTTGTTTCCATCCGCATGGATTTTGCCTTTCTTGATTTTTGTATATTTCAAAACTTTCATAATTTAGAAGCTCAAAGAGAGTAATTACAAAGCATTTGATGTAACGTTTTCACTAATTAGTCTTATAACATACTTGATGCCTTCTCTTTTCTCACCTTTTTTTTGAGAACAAATCATATATAATAAGATGGGATGGCTCTTCCTTATAATATAATTCCAATTAATAAATGAAAAAGAATGATGGAAATTGAAAATCCCATTTAAGCAAACACAAGAGAATCATCACTGGAAGCTAACATTGGTAGGCAAAATACATGACCAGAAATAGGACATTTGCCCAGTATCAAAGTATTACATGTCTATCTCCCCACAAAATATGTGTTAGTTAAAAGAAGAACATGATGAATTCACAGTAAAGGAACATGGCAGATTGTGTTTTACCCACCCAATCAAAGTTAATATTGGCACTAATGAGACATTCTTTCTCTTCTCTTCCTCCTGATAGATTCACTGGGAAGGATGCAGCATCACCAGATGTCCTGATGGCTCCGAAGCCTCCCCTCTGAATCTTGGGCTCCTTGCCATCTCTTTCTCTAAGCTCCTACATCGACAGTATATCTCCTCTCAAGGCCATTTCTCCAGGAAACTTCTGAGTTAGTGTAATGGGGAGAAAAACAGAGTGAAACACACTGTTTATCCTTCAGAAGTTCAGAGCTTGGCCAAGAATGCATAAATCTGAGCACATAAATATAAGAAAAATGTAACCAAGTTGTATGAAGTGGGTAGGAACAGCCTCACCAGTACTGGTGAGCAGGATGTGAACAGAATGAGAACCACTATATGCTTAGAATATTTCACACAAAAAAATGAGTTCTCCATACCACACATCTTGCTCCAAGGAACATAACCTTCCTACAGGACTCACCCCATCAGAAACCTGCTCAAAAACAACTAATCAATAGTTGTCTGATAAATTGTTTTATATTTCATGTTAATATAAGAGTACATACAATTAGGATATATTGTTCATATTTTTAAAGTAATGTCCAAGTTGTAGCTGAGCCCTTCATCCAGGAGATGTGCCATATGCCTTGACATTGTGCCCATTAGGGTAGAGTTTACCAAACTTCCTCCCTTCTCCCCTCTGCTCTTCCCCTTTTCTTGTATTCAATTGTATTTTTCTCTTGCGTGGATGTATGGTTGTTCTATTAGTTTCATATTAGCATTGAGTACATCATATGCTTGCTTTTTCCATTCTTCTGATACTTTACTTAGGAAGATGTTCTCCAAATCCATCCAGGTAAACAAAGAACATGTAAAGTCTCCATCTTTCTTTATGGCTGAATAGTATTCCATGGTATACATATACCATGGTTTATTTATCCATTCATGAGTTTTATTGCAGCTCAATTCACAATCACCAAGATATGGAAACAACTTAGTATTAGTGTCTGTAAAGTTTTTCATCTAGCCTATTTATAATATTTTTACTCTCAAGCAATGTAAAATTGAAATAATAAGGTATTTTAAAAATAATCTGATACAGCCTTGAAGGTATTCCAATACAATAATACAATAAATTAAGAATAAAATGCAGCAATGTATTGTCAAGGCCTCTTCTCCATCATGAGAGTTTCAGGGAGTGTGGCCACCTCTTTTTTCCTCCATCTAATTTCCTCGTCTTCCTACTTAATACTAACTCTGTCATTGCTATCCTAGGGAATCAGTAGGGGAGGGCAACATATTTTCTTGTCCCCCATTATTTTGTAATTGTAAAATATACTAAAACTTTACCATCTTAATAAGTTTTAAGTGTAGAGTTCAATGACATTAAATACATTCACATTGTTGTTCAGCCATCACCACCATCCATCCATTTTTTTCATCTTGCAAAATAAACTCCATACCCATTGAACATTAACTCCCTGATATCCCTACCCCCAGTCCTTGTCAGCCACCCTTCTACTTTCTGTCTCTTATGAATTTGACTACTTTAGCTGTCAAACTTTTAACTTATATATTGAGTATATCTTGCAGAATTGTTCTTAAATTCCTTTTCTCATATTTTCTAGGAAGGACAGATATGATTCAGACAGTTCAATAGATTGTTCTCATGAAGCTGCCATATCTTCAAAGAATGAATAAAATGTGCTTCATCCCTGAGAGAAAGGAGATAATAATACAAAACAGTGCAAAAGGAATCACAATGACACACATGTCCCATACTAGGCTTTCACTGATCAGTCAATGCCCATCTCCAGAGTCAATTCTATTCATAGCATTAAAATGCATAACTATCCTGTACAACATATCACTTATAAAGATATTTGTTGAAGCTGTTTGGCATTGTTTAGTTTTTAGTACCACATTATCCTATTTTCTTCCTTTGAGCAAAGTATTGATGTCAGATTATTTATTTTAAACCAGTGCACTGATGTTAAGGACAGGCCCACTCAGATATAGGCCTTACCACAATTATTCACAATCCAATCTTCTAAATGACTCATCCTGAAGATTTCTAGAATTTTCATGAACCAATTAGTACTCATTTGGAACTTTCAAAAAGCAATTTATAAATTATTCCCCGAGGAACCACTAAATAAAGTCGAATGATTCTTTTGTAATTTTCCAGTTTTCTTGAAGTATAAAATTAAAAATTAAATAAGTTCAAGATGTACACCTCATGATATGATATACATATACATAGTCAAGTAAGTGCCATGATCAAATTAACACATCAGTCACCACACATAGTCCTTACCCCCCATACACATAAGGTCTGCTATCCCATCCCAGTAAACTTCAAGAAAACAAAAGTATTATCAACTATAGTCACCATGTTGTGCATTAAATTACTCAAACTTATTCACCTTATAAATTCAAGTTTGTACCTTTTGATGAACATGACTGACATTTTCCCCTTCCTTCACTCTCCACCCTTACCTGTTCTAACTGTTCGCTTTTCTGCAGGTTTTACATGTTTAGATTCTACATATAAGTGAGATCACATGTGGTATTTGCTTTTCTGTGACTTTGTTATTTCACTTAGCATAGTGTCCTCCAGGTTCATCCATGTTGTAACAAATGGAAAAATTTCCTTCTTTAAAGGCTTAACTTACCGTAACATTCATCTATCAACAGATCCTCCTAGGTATATGTCCAAAGAAAATGAATTCAGTATCTCAAGGAAATATCTGCATCCTCAAGCTTACTGCAGCATTATTCACAATAGCTGCAATGAACCTGGGGGGGCAGGTATATTTTCAAGATACTAAATTTCTTTCCTGTGGATGTATACCCAGAAGTGGGATTGCTTAATTTTCTGGGGAAACTCCATGTTATTTTCCACAATGACTATACCAATTTACATTTTCAGCAACAATGTATAAGGGTTCCCTTTTCTTTAGGTTTACTATCACCTGTTATTGCTTATCATTTTGATAATAGCCACCTTAACAGGTGGGAGGTGATATCTCATTGTGGTTTTGATTTGCATTTCCCTGGTAATCAGTGATGTTGAGCATCTCTTCAGATACTGGTTACTATCTACCTTCTCTGAAGAAAATGCCTATTTAGAATCCTTTCCCCATTTTTACTGGCTGTTTGTCTGCTTTTTTTTATTTCTTTTTTTGCAATTGAGTTAGATGAGTTTCTTATATCTTTTGGATGTTAACCCCTTAATATATATGGCTTGCAAATATTTTATCCCTTCCCATAAGCTCCATTTTCATTTTCTTGATTGTTTCCTGTGCTGTACAAAAGCTTTATAGTCTGATGTAGTCCAGCTTGTTTATTCTTGCTGTAGTTGCCTGTATTTTTTAGAGTCATAGAAAAAAATCCTTGCCAGGTCCAGTGGCTCACGCCTGTAATCCCAGCACTGTAGGAGGATGAGGAGGGAGAATTGCTTGAGCTCAGGAGTTTGAGACTTGCCTGAGAGATAGTGAGACCCCCGAGTCATAAAAACAATACAAAACAAAACAAACAAACAAAAAAAACAGCTAGGCGCCTGTAATCCCAGTGGCTTCTGGAGGCTGAGGCAGAGGGATGCCCATAGCCCAAGTCTGAGGTTGCAGTGAGCTATGACGCCTTTGCATTCTGCTCAGGGCATAGAGTAGAAGTCTGTTTCAACAATAACAACAAAAGCAAGGAAATAAAAGTAAAAAAAAATAATAAAGGAAATAAAAAATATATATTAAAAAAAATTCGTGCCAAGACCAATATCAAGGAGCTTTTCCCCCATATTTTCCTGCAGGAATTTTACTGATTCACGTTTTATATTTAAGTCTTTAATTCATTTCCAGATAATTTATGTATATGGTGTAAGTTAAAGGTACAATTTCATTTTGTTACATGTGAATGTCCAGTTTTCCCAACACCATTTATTAAACAGACTGTCCTTAACCGATTATGTACTCTGGATAACCTTGTTAAAGATTAGTTGATCTTGTATGTGTAAAATTATTTCTGGGCTTTCAAGTCTTTTCTGTTAGTCTATGCATCTGCTTTTTTTGTTTGGGTTTTTTTTTTTTTTTTTTTTTTTTTTTTGCAATTTTTGGCCAGGGCTGGGTTTGAACCAGCCACCTCCAGCATATGGGGCCGGCACCCTACTCCTTTGAGCCACAGGCACTGCCCTATGCATCTGTTTTTATGCTAGCACAATACTGTTTTGATTATGATCATTTTGTAATACAGCTTGAAATAAGGAAGTGTGATGTTCCAAGCTTTGTTCTTTTCCTCAAGATTAATTTGGATAATAGGGATCTTTTTGAGATTCCATAATTTTTTAGAATTTTTTTTTATTTCTTTGAAAAGTGCCATTAGATTTTTTTTTCTTTTCTTTTTATTGAATGGTAACTGTGTACATTGATGCACTTTGGGAGTACAGTGTGGTGTTTTCACACACAATCCAAGACACTTCCATCAAACTGGTTA
>NW_003852467.1:656977-680929 GCF_000181295.1 Otolemur garnettii
CATCAGCTAATTTGCTAAGGTTCTGTCCTTTCAGCCTCCTTCTGGACGGGAGCTTCTGTAAAAAGCTGGCTGCAGTTCGCCATCTTGGCCAATTTCTTAATTTTTTTTTGGATAATTTCTCATTTGCGTGTAGATACACAAGTGCTTTTAGATATTGATTTTATGCCCTACAACTTTGCTAACTTTGTTTATTAGTTCTAACAACTCTTTGGTGGAGCCTTTAGATTTTTCTACATACATTCATACATCTCTTAACTATGGGGATATCTTCTGAGAAATGCAATTTGGGGCAATTTCATCTCTATGCTGATAGGATAGAGTGTATGTACACAGCCTATTATACACGTAGGCTATATGATATAGTGTATTGCTCCTAGGTTACAAATCTGTGCTCCATGTAAGTGTATTCAATACTATAGGCCATTTTAACACAATGTTAAGTATTTTTATATCTAAGCATCTACCATAGGAAAGTTACAGTATAAATACTAACACATAAACTAATTTAAATTAGCATAAACATATGCTAATCTGTGTAATACACTTACCATAAATCAAGCTTATAGGACTGGAATTTGCTCCCAGCTGGTCAGTGAGTGAGTGGTGAGTGAATGTAAAGACCCAGGACATTACTCTACTTTCATAGATTTATAAACATTGCACTGTCCACTTAGGCTACACCAAATTTATGAAAAAATATTTTTCTTTCAGTGATAAACTGATGTTAACATATAACTTTATTTTGTTGATACCAACTTTGTAATTATTTTAAGTTCTTGACTCCTTTATAATAACACTTTGCTTAAAACACAAACACATTGTACAGTTGTACAAAAAATATTTTCTCCCCTTATATTATTAATCTATAAGGTTTTTGTTCTTTTTTATTTCAATAGATTTAGGGAGTATAAGTGTTTTTTGTTACATGAAAGAATTGCCTAATTGTGAAGTCAGGGATTTTTGTGCACCTGTCACCAGAACGGTGTATGTAGCATCTGATAGGTAATTCTTTATCCTTTATCTCCCCTCTGCCCACCTGTCTTCTTGATTTCCAATGTTGATAACACCACTTTATGACCAGATATACACATTGATTAGCTTTCAAATATATGGTAAGTGAGGATATGTAGTATTTGCATTTCCATTTCTGAGATACTTTATTTTTGATAATGGTCTCCAGTTCCACACAAGTTGCTGCCAAAGACATTATTTCACTCATTTTTATGGCTGAGTAGTTTTCCATGTATGTATCTGTGGTGGGGGAGGGGTACACGCAAGGTGCCAAAATGTATATACATTTTAAGAAAGGAAAAAAATTGTATTAAAATTGTAATATTAAATATATAGATAACAAAAGATAACTACAAGCCATGTTTGAGAATGTCTTGTAATTACAGAAGTCAAGTGTGACTTGAGTATCAATACAAGATGCAATATACAAAATTACAAATGTTATAGGTATATATTGAGTATTACAATTTTAATATGGCTTTTTCCTTTCTTAAAATGGGTATACATTTTTTGGCACCCTCTGTGTCTGTGTGTGTTTGTGTATTAAAACCTTGTAAGCTGACCACCCAAAGGACTGTAACAAACTGGTCAACATATAGAGATGGTTAACATAAGGAGCTAGGCCTACTATACTTATATATACATGTGGTACCTGTCCAGCCTATTAAAATTAGGTCAATATAACGATTTAGTCAATGTAGGCCAAGTATGGAGGTTCTATGATATACCCTTGTTTTGTTCCAGTTTTTAGGGGCATTTCTATTCCTTCCCAATTCAAGCTTGGGAGTTTGTATGTTTTCAAAAATTTATCCATTTCCTCCAGATATCCTACTTTGTTTGCACAGAAATTTTCATACTAGTCTCAGATAATATTTTATCTTTCTGTAGTGTGAGTTGTAATGGTTCCTTTTTTAATTCTTGATTGAGCTTATTTGCATCTTTTCTTTTTCTGTTTAATATGGCTAGTATTCTTTTAATTCTGTTTATGTTTCCCAAGAACAAATTTTGCTTTGTTGATCATTTGTACTGATTTTTGGTTTCCTTTTCATTTGGTTCTTTTCTGATCTTTGTTATTTTTTTTTTCTGCTGCTTTTAATTTGGTTTGTTCTTCTTTTTCTAGTTCCTTGAGGTAGGATATGAGGTTATTAATTTCTAATCTTTCTGTCTTTTTGATGTAGGCATTTACTATTTTGAACTTTCCTCTTAGCACTGCTTTTGTCATATCCCAGAGATTTGGAAGACTGCATCACCTTTGTCATGCAATTCAAAACATTTTTTTATTTCTACCTTGTGTTAATCATTGATCCAAGGATCATTCAGCAGCAGATTCAAACCACAAAACTTCAGAAACCGAAATTATTATTTTCTTAGAAAGTTCAGCATGCAATTTCTTGACATCTAAATTTAAAAGAGGATAAGGCTATTGAAAATCTTTGTGTATTGCAGGGTGAAACTTTATTTCAGATTAATGTTATGGTAAAACCAACTAGGTTATAATGTTTGCATTTGTTAGTTAAAGTCTCTCTTGTAGTTGTGTACCACACCAAAGTGGTGTGCCATATACCCTTTCATTGTGCCAGTTAAGTGGGAGCACAGCACATCAATCTCCCACCCTCCTCCCCTATGTCCCCTTCCTTTTTCCCTTCCCCTCAACTTGAATTAAATTGAGTTTTGCTCTTACATGGGAAAATATCAGATCATCGACTGGCTTCACATTAGTATTAAGTACATTGGATACTTGCTTCTCCGTTCTTGTGATACTTCACTAAGAAGAATATGTTTCAACTCCATCCAGGTTAATACAAAAGATGTAATCTCCATCTTCTTATGGCTGAAATGTATTCTATGGTATATGTGTGTGTGTGTGTGTGTGTGTGTGTGTGCATTATATATATACATGTATATTATAGAATAGTTTGTTAATCTGTTCCTGGGTTGATGGGCATTTAGGCTGTTTCTACATCTTGGTGATTATAAATTGAGCTGTGTTAAACAATCTAGTGAAAATGTCCTTATAATAAAATAATTTTTTTTCTCAGTAGATGCTTAGTAATGGGATTGTGGGATCAAATGAGAGGTCTAATTTGGGTTCTTTGAGGATTTTCCATACTTCTCTCCAAAGAGGCTGTATTAGTTTGCAGTCCCACCAATAGTGTAAACGTGTTCCCTTCTCTCCACATCCACACCAGCATCTGCAGGTTTGGGACTTTGTCTTGTGGGTCATTCTCACTGGGGTTAGGTGGTATTACAGGGTGATTTTTGATTTCCACTTCTCTGATGATTAGGGACAGTGAGCATTTTTCATATGTTAGCCATTCATTTGTCTTCCTCAGAGGTTATGTTCATGTCTCTTGCCCAGTGATAGATGGGATTGTCTGCTGTTTTTGTGTTGGTTAATTTGAGTTCTCAGTAGATTTGAGTTATCAACCACTTGTCAGATTCTCAAAAACTACTCCAGGGTAAAGAAGTAAACACAGGCCCAAACTGGCTTTTTCAAGCCAACATGGACAAAGTTAGGGTTGTGAAACTATTTAGCAATCATTTGGGCTAGTGAGTTGAGTGATCTTTATTGAGCTTTAAGGCTTTTGCAGGTCTTCTCCATATGTCTTAGAGTCAGAGACAAATCTCCAATCACAGTTATTTTGGCATATAGTCTATAGATTGGGACAAGAATTTTAGCATGCTTTTATAATGTTACTTCTGGGGCAGCCATCTCAAAATATCAGAGACATGTATTTTGGGCTAAATACTATTAATTTTGTTTTTCAGTGTCTACTTTGAAATTGAAATATTTTGTATATTAAAACTTCATATATTATCTCAGGACTAGAAATCAGAAAGAAAAGATAAATTGGAGCAAATCTGATTACTGTATATAACTTTATATCCTTGGCCAGTCTCTTAGATCAATTTGGTTAAACAGCTATGTCTTAATCCATGAGCTGGCATTGCAGACAAGGCTGGCATCTCTTACAGGTGGGCCATAGTTTCTTATTTTTGAACCATATTTTTCTCTCTAATTTTCCATTTTATTAAAGACAAATCACAGCAAGATCTTGCCAAAATAAACTATACTGTCAGTATACTGAGTCTGATTATTTGCATAACATGCAATAAGGATAACCATTAGCCATCTAGGCTTTTCTTTCTTTCTTTCTTTCTTTTTTTTTTTTTTGTAGAGACAGTCTCACTTTATCACCCTTGGTAGAGTGCTGTGGCATCACAGCTCACAGCAACCTCCAGCTCCTGGGTTTAGGTGATTCTCTTGCCTCAGCCTTCCAAATAGCTGGAATTACAGGCACCTGCCACAATGCCTGGCTATTTTTTTTTGTTGTTGCAATTCAGCCAGGGCTGGGTTTGGACCCACCACCCTCAGTATATGGGGCCAGCGCCCTACTCACTGAGCCACAGGTGCGGCCCAGCATTTCTATCTTTTAAAATTGGCTTTGCTGGAACCTTTTGTAAGGAATTTCAGGTTAGACATGAAAGCCTCTCACAACCCAAGGTTTCATCTGAGGCATTAATTACCTTATGCATTGGGTAAATTTCTCTGTTTAAAGATTTTAGAACTGCCACCTCTGTAATATTTCTAAAATAACCTGGATTTGACTGTGAGCTTATGTTATTAATTTTGAGCCTCTGAATTCTGAGGTCAGATAGGTGGCTGTGTTGAGTCCTAGGGACATGTTCTCCTGCCTAGGACAGCAGTTACAAGGCACAGTCCAGTTCACATGGCCCCTTCTTCCCTGCTCCAACTTTGCCCCCTGGCTATTCTGGGAGAAATCGAACCTTCCATTCTTCCTGTTTTCTGTCTTGAACTCTCAACCTGGTAAATGAATTGAGGACTCAGATAGATTCTGCCCTTTGTAGCCATCTTTGTCATGTGGCTATGTAAGACTTAGGAGAATCAGGAAAAACATCAGGGATGGTGCCTATTTGTGGTTTCAGAACACTTTTCAGTAACTTAAACCTTAAAACCATGTTATGTTCATAAAATATCTTGAGTCATTTGTAAGATGTAATATTTTGGCTGTTTCAATTGTTTGGGAAACTGAATCTTTTCTCCATTAAAGAATAAGGTTTTTGCCTTTTAAAATCTTCTAATTAAAAAAAAATCTTCTAATTATCAGTTTGGCTAAGTGAATAGTTAATTTTATAGTAATCTGTGATCCTGTTTTATGCAAAGTGGGGGGTTTTTAGGTAAGAAACAATTAAAGAAAATAGCATTGTGTAAGAAAGAATCTTAAATGGTAAACTTTTGTCCTGAAATAGAATGAAGAAAAGTGAAAGGGTGGACAAAACAGAGATTTTAGCATGTTTGTAGATTGTGCAGGTTAAATAGAACTTTTTTTTTGGTTAGGGCTGGGTTTGAACCTGCTACCTCCAGCATATTGGGCCCTACTCCTTTGAGCCACAGCTGCCGTCCCTAAATAGAACTTTTAAGAGAGAATTTATGAAGGAATTTGCATGTAATTGTAATCCAATTGGTGTTTCCCTTTAATTTAAAGAATCTCATCACAAGAAGTTTTTGTTTTTGTTTTGTGTTTTTTTAGAGACAGAGTCTCACTTTGTCACCCTCTGTAGAAAGCCATGGCATCACAGCTCACAGCAACCTCCAACTCCTGGGCTTAATCACTGTGTTGTCTATATTAGGGTTTTGGCTAACTAGAGATGACTTAACTTTGAATGGGTTAAGATTATTTACACCCGTATAACCTCTTGTATTGCCTTTAGAACCTTTTGACTTGTAATCCTACTTGAACAAATACTTTAAGCCTTTGATATTGGACAAACCTTCCAAAATCAAAATTCTAAATTTGGTCTTTTTGACCTTAAATTAGCTTTTGAAATATTAAGACCATGAAAGTCTAAGAAAGATATATTAGGCTCATTTGGTATGTTAGAACTGCATAGAAAACATCTTCAAATGTGAAATTGTGTTCAATTATCTCTGAATTATGTTTGCATATATATTATAAAATAATGATATGTCTAAATGCATGTTATCAGTAATAATTTTTGATTCATCTCAGAAGTGTTTTGTTGTAACTGGCTAAGTCTAAAGTTTGTCCTTTAAGGAAAGTAAAGGAAAAGTTGGCAGGTTCTCTTAAATTTCCAATAACTTTAACCATTATATACCAACGGATTTAAAACAAACTCCCAGGACTTTAATTAGAAAGCTAACATGTCCACAAATATTGCTAACCTAACCTCTAATAGAACATAAATTAATTACACAGGACTGAGCTAATTTTTATGACTTTTTATTTAAAACATTACTGATTCTTTCTATGTTCTTCTGTTTTCCAGAAGTTAAGAAAATCCTTTTTCCATCGTTTGAGCAACTTGTAGCTTTTTCTGTTTGTTTGTTTGTTTGCAGTTTTTGGCCAGGGCTGGATTTGAACTCACCATCTCCAGCATATGGGGCTGGCGTCCTACTCCTTTGAGCCACAGGCACCACCCCAAGGAGAAACATAGCTTTTTACAATGCACTTATTTATTTGAAACATTTATTTTTTTCTATCCTTGATTTCTCTGGAATTTGAAAAACATTTGTAAGTATTCTTAATTTCTAACAATATAGTTATTTGCATGAGTTCAATAAGAATCTGTCTTCTTCTATGGGACACAATGAAAGACACTGGTTATTTTACTAAGGCTTTGATTAGAATAACAGTTTCAAAAGTGTCCAGACTGTATGAAGGAATTAAGGTTGACTTTATAAGGCAAATAGAAAGCCTGTTGAAAAAACTGGCCAGATACCCCCATCAATGACATTTCCTGAGCCCAGTGAGAATAGCCCACATCACAAAATCTCAAAATTGCAGATGCTGGTGTGGATGTGGAGAGAAGGGAATACTTTTACACTGCTGGTGGGACTGCAGTACAACCTTTTTGGAAGGAAGTTTGGAGAACCCTCAAAGAACTCAAGCTAAACCTCCCATTTGATCCTGCAGTCCCATTACTGGGCATCTACCCAGAAGGAAAAAAAAAAATCCTTTTACCATAAGGACACTTGCACTAGACTATTGCAGCTCAATTTACAATTGCCAAATGTGGAAATAGCCTAAATGCCCCAGAACCCAGGAATGGATTAACAAGCTGTGGTATATGTATACCATGGAATAGTATTCAGCCATTAAAAAAGATGGAGACTTTACATCCTTTGTATTAACCTGGATAGAAGTGGAACACATTACTCTTAGTAAAGCATCACAAGAATGGAGAAGCATGAATCCTATGTACTCAATTTTGATATGAGGATAATGAATGACCTAGTACATGGTGGGGGATGGTGGAGGAAGGGGAGAGTAGAGAGAGGGAAGAAGGGAGTGGTGTGGGGGTCTCAGTGTGTGACACACCTTTTGGGGGCAGGACACAACTATAAGAGGGACTTAACCTAACAAATGCAATCAATGCAACCTGATTTCTTGTACCCTCAATCGATCCCCAACAACAACAACAAAAGGAATATCAGACAGGTCCAGACCTTGAGGGTGAAACTTTTTATACAAAACTACAGAAGTGTTGGGGTGGCACCTGTGACTCAGTGGGTAGGGCGCCATACCCATATACCAAGGGTGGCAGGTTTGAACCCAGCCCCAGCCAGCTAAAAAACAACAGTGACAACTGCAACAAAAATAGCTGGATGTTGTGGCGGTGCCTGTAGTCCCAGCTACTGGGGAGGCTGAGGCAAAGGAATCACTTAAGCCCAAGAATTGGAGGTTGCTGTGAGCAGTGATGCTACAGCACTCAACCGAGGGTGACAAAGTGAGACTCTGTCTCAAATAATAATAATCAATACTATTTTAAAAACTACAGAAGTATCAATGTGCTTTTACAATTACACACACGTGTATGTGCAAATGAGAGCATTTTATGGAGTATAATTATAGAAAATTCTAAGTGAAATAAAGATAAAAGATCACTATTTTGGTTTCCTAGGTCTTTCAGTTTGCTCATTTTATTTTTTGACTTTTCAAGGAGAATGTTTCCAGACTATGTGAATGAGTAACCACTTTAGCAAGAAGAAACTAAGTTGTCCACAAAACTTTTTTGGAAAAAACGTGTAATGATAGGAAGACCAACTGCCCCAAATTTGGACAATTGCACAATTTTTTTCATTTCCATCACTCACAGAAACTGCACATGCAATGTCATCAATTATGTCCACATTGCCAAATCCAATACCTATGATTCAGTCCTCATCTTTACTGTCATAGCATTTGACACTGTTAATTACCTTCTTCTTGAAACTTTATTTGGCATTCAAAACACCACACAGTCCTTTTTTTTTTTCTGTTAACTCATTTGCTGCTTTTTATGTCTCCTTTGTTAGAACAACAACATCTTTTTAATCTCTAAAGGTTGAAGTGCTTCAAATTTCAAGTCTCAGATCTGTTCTTTTCTTTGATTGAAGTTTACTCTCTAATTAATCTAATTCCCAATTTCCTAACTTGAAAGGTTCATCTATATTTGAAAGGCCTCAATAGTGCACATGTCCCCTATATCTCTCTGAAAATATCCAACTTACTTCACTTTGGTGGAATTTCAATAGATTTTATTCTTCCCTTGTGATTTTCTCCATATAAATATAGCATTTTGGCATATATACCGATGTAGCCTTCATTCCACATGGTTTTATTTAAACAATGGACTTTCCCCATGCAAACTAAATCTTGATACCCAGGCCTCAGAAAGGATAATATAAATTAATTAATGGCTTTTAATATGGAAAATCTCAGATTTTAAACAATAGTGTTTGAATTATTCTTGAGTGTGCCTATGGTTTATTTCCTTTGACACCTTAAAGTAGAATATGGTGGTTATTCTCTGTTTTCTCTCTTTGTAGATCCATTCTATGTTATTTCCTTCTTTATTCTGTGTCCTAGAAGGCTGAACACTATGAACTGTATCCCCTGTGATATCCCCACCTCATCTCTAGCTTTCAGTTGGGGTTAGTTAATACAAGTCACCATAGGGAGATGAGAAAAAGAGAAAAGAGAAAAATGAGAAAAAGAGAAAAGTCAAGGTATGTATGCCTCTTGCTCCCTCCCAGCTTCAGTGACATTATAAAAGTAGGTTTCTTCTTTTGTGACTATACTCTTTTTAGTCTTCCTCTTTATCATGGTTCCATGTGCCAACCAGGCTCCACTAACAATATTTCATTCCCCCATCATCCCTTCTGACCTAGGGTGGAAATAGCTTCCTGCTTTACTAGACCCTGGACATCTCAGAACCCCTTATGAAGGGGAACTTTCAAGATTTATGTATCCACCTGTTTCCTGAACAGGAACCAGTAGTACCCTCAGGAAATACATTAAACAGACTACCAGCACAGATGTGGACAAAGTCAAGAGAATTATCAAGGTGAATCATATGTTAAATGTCTTCATAGGAATCTGATTGAATGCTGTGGCTCCAGAATTGGTTTGTTATGCTAGGTTTGTACTGATTCCTGCCTCAGAATTTTACTATGTTATTTTTAATTTTCATTATAAGTAAGAATAAGAATATAGATGAAAACAAATACTCAATGAATAGGTGAATATAATTTTAAAATTATACTCTCACCAACAAATTTATCTGCTGTCAAAAAATTATAAATAGTATAGGTGTTTATAGATGTGGTTGATTGAGGCTAAATGAAAATATAAAATATGCATACCCGTATATGTATAGATATTTGTGTTTACATATATATATATAGCAAACAAGCAAAGATTTAGTAAAATAAAACAGAATAGGACAGGACAGAACTAGATTTTATGTCAATATTTCATCTATTTGAATTCTACAACTAACAATATGTAGTGCATGAAAGAAGGGTGGAGACATTGGAATTTCAGGAACAACTAAAAAAAATCCAGGAAAAAAATGATGCACCTAATATTTATCAAGGAAGTAAGGCTATGTAACTTTTATGTTTTTCTTTTCTATTTAATTATAAAAGAAGGGGGTGCATTGATATTTGCATTAGATACTAAAAAGAAAATACCGTTGGAATTATGGTAAGGAAAGTAACTGATTTTTCAACAGCTGAGGTGGATTTTCCTAAGAATAAGAGAGAGAAAGAAAAAAAGAGTAAATATAGATAGAAAGATATTTAAATTAATAGATAATTCCAGAAATAAGTAAAGATGTGTTGGAGGAATGTAAGATAATGGAAATTTATACTTTATAATAGAACACCAAATGCAGAAAGAAAAGTAAACATGCAAAAATCTATTTCTTCATAGAAAAATAATTATTTGGTAATCATAATAAAAATTAATTTAAGCAAGAATCATCTAAGTATGCTGAAACTAGTAGGTCAAAGTATACAAAACAGGTGGACTACAGCAAGACAGCCCACTAGAGACAGCTTTCACCAGAGGTTCCAGTGCAGAAGGAGAAAAATTAGACTAAAGTGAACTTGGAGCAATTAAAGTTGAGGGAGTCAACATAAGGAGAAGAAATCAAGGTGCTTAGCATCCCCATGGAGAACAATGAAAATGTGAAAAAGGAAGGGACTGAAGGACCCTAGTACCAAACCGAAGGGTACAGGAGGCCCTCTCCATCCCAGGGACTTTCCTTGGGCTCTCCGTATACAGCAGTAAACATGAGATTTTTCACCCCATGGGAGAGAGCCAAGAAACACCACTTTTTCCTGCACCTAGGAATTTGTATCCCCTGGGTCCCCATCCTTCCTGACAGAAAAGTGAATAAACTTTGTCTCTGCACTTTATGCCCACTGCCCATCCCCTAGTCTTTGGTTCTTCCACAGACTTCCTCCTGTAGAGACCAGCCTCCTAGTGCCCAGGCAATTGAAGTGCTAGCCCAGTGGGTCAGGCCGTCTGGAGGGCCTGCTCCACCCCAGCAACAGAAAGGTGAAGGGACGCTGACTGGGCCCACCGAGGAACCAAGGATTACAGAGGCTAATTTCTCCCTCACCACAACTGGCAGGATCCTAAACAGGCAATGGGGAAAGGGAAGCAGGTCCTGCCCTCCTAAATGTCAATGGTGGGATATCTGAGGCTCCTCTGCATTGCACGTTCAGTGAAAGGAGTGTTTTTTTCCTACTTACTGAGAGGAAATTGTAGCTTGGCTGCACAGATGTTGGGGCCACATGAATGATCACATAAGACACAGATTGACAGTACAAGCTGCAAGAGATGAGGCTCCCCAAAGGAGCAGAAGAGCCCCAAACAACTTCTACAGTAGCCATTTATTGAGGGATAAAACAAAGGGTGGCAAGAGTGTATGTGCTCAAGGAAATGATCTCATAGGTGCCAAGAGAGTATACACTCAAGGAAATGTCTCCAAAGTTGCCAAGAGAGTATGTACTCAAGGAAATGATCTCCAAAAAGACTACATGCAATACACAAACTTTGATGAGGCGGAGTCCCTACTGGGTGTCCCTTTAGCTAAGAGGGGCCTCTTCTCTGTTCTCTAGAGTGGCTCTGCCCAGTGTTTGTACCTGCTGGGCCTCTGCTGGTGGTTCACCTTGGCACTCTCCTGCAAAGTAAGAGAGAAACAGGTCTAGCCTCAGGCAAACCTTCACTAGGAAGGTCTGGGAAGCCGATGAAAGGCCGTGGTTCCTCTCCCTCAGCTGTGAGTGAGAACAGCTGTGTATCCAGTCCACTGCAGCCAAGACTCAGTGAAAAACTTCCAGAACTTTTAATTTCTTTGGATGAAGGGTGTTTGTGCTGCTGCAGGGCAGAAAATTGGATGGGATCAATTGAGTGGCCTGAGGATTCCCCACTCTTAGTTGTAGGGGAAGAGAGGAGCCATAGTGGTTTGATCTTTTACAGCAGGGACTTTAGAAATTTGCAAGGCTCCTTTAAACTGGGTTGAGGGTGGGCTGATATCAGGAAAGAAGCAGATTGGCAGCAGCAGCTTGCTAACCAAGAGTCACACCCCACTTACAAGCCCCTGGTGGTCTGCCCCAAAGCACTACTCTGCCCAACTTGGAGACAGCAAGGCCTGCCCTCTGAGAATCTCACCCTGCAGTGCCAAAAGGGAGCTTCAGAAGGCTTTCTGCAAAAACGGCCATAGATAGATACCCTAACTCATTTGAAAAGTCAGAAGTAAATGGGAGGTGAGACCAATATCCTGGGGCCTCCAGAACTTTAGTTTTAGTTGCCAAACAGTTCTGTGGGATGCTGTCTATGGGTACCCAGTTAGATTGTCTCTCATTTAGGGACAACCTAATATTTCACCTAAAAAAAACTATAATTAACAACAACAAAAAAAGCTGAAAATACACATGGGGAGGAATCAGTAGAATCCTGGCAACATGAAAAATCAGAGCAGATCAACTCCCTGAAGAAGTCATAAGGGAGATACAGCAGAAAATAGCATCCACAGAGAAATTGCGTAAATGTCAGAAATAGAATTCAGAGTATGGATGTACATAGGATGGGTAGAATTGAGGTGACTATGGAAAAAGAAATCCAAAATGTGGTCCAAAACTTATCTCAAGAAGTTAATAAAATTAAAGACAAAGTCTCAAGGATCTGGACATAATTTTGAAAGATATAGCAAAGAGACATTCAAGGAACTTCAAACCATAGTAAAGATCCCTAGTAATGGAGTAGAACATGGAAAAGAAAGAATTGCAGAAATTGAAGGCAAGACTTTTGAACTAATCCAATCATTCAAAAAGGCAGAAAAAAAAGAAAGAAAAAGAAAACAAACAGAGAATATTCCCTGAGAGACATATGGGGTTATTCCAAAATACCAATCTTCTAAATCACAGGGATTACTGAAGGAAAAGAGAATGGTCCTGGATGCACTGAAACTCTACTTCCAGACATCATGTTGGAGAATTTCCCAAGCATTGTGAGAGACACAGAAATTCATATTGTAGATAGTTTCATAACTCCAGCACAACTCAATCCAAAAAAATCATCTTCTAGACACATTGTCATTAATTTTGCCAAAGCCAATATGAAAGAGAAAATCCTGCAATAAGCCAAGCATAAGAAAACTCTTACCCACAAAGGGAAAAATACTAGGATGACTGCAAACATTTCAGCTGAAACTTCTCATGGCAAAAAAGGGTGATCACTATCCTTTAACTTTTTAAAACAAAGCAATATTCAGCCCAGGATCCTGTAACCTGTTAATTTGAGTTTCATTTCTGATGGAGACATTAAATATTTTACCGACATGCAAATGTTGAGAAATTTGCCACAACAAAAAGTTGGTTCTTCAAAAAAATTAATAAAATCAATAAAGCCTTGGCCAGACTAATGAGAAACAAAAGTCATATCTCTAATAACCTCAATCAGAAGTGAAAAAAGGGAAATAACAACAGATACCATGCAGATACAAAAGATCCTCAACAATTACTACAAATAACTATGCCCAGAAATTTGAGAATGTAGAGGAAATAGGCCAATACCCTGATACATAACACCTTCTTAAACTCAACCAGAAAGAATTAAAAATAGACCTATATCAAGCACTAAAGTTGCATCAATATGCAAAATCTCCCATAGAAGAAAATCCCTGGACCAGATGGTTTCACACCAGAATTTTACCAAACCTTCAAAAACAGATTGACTCATCTTTTTATAACTATTTATTATTTTATAAGTGTTTATTATTGTAACTATTTTGATAATGACTTTTAGATTTTCATTTCTTCTCAATGGCAAGAAAGGGAGAGAAAAAAGAAGGAAGGAAAGCAGGAAGAAAGGCTAGAAAAAAGGAAAGAAAGTAAGGAGGGAGGAAGCGAGAGGAAAAAAGAAAATCCAGAGAAAATCAAAATAGAATGATCATATGTAATACAGCATGGGACAGTCCATTAACAGAAATAAATAAACAAACAAATAAAAATGCTTCAACCAGAGGAAGTGGAAATAAATGCTGACCGTGGAAATATCACATATATTTACTATATATGAGTAACAGAAAAAAAAAATGTCTTGGGGTCATCTACGTGGCCTCACAGTAGATGAGTCACTTTGTTCATCAATAAACAAGGACATTAAGAAACATTGGGAAATGGGCCAGGCACAGTGGCTCACACCTGTAATCTCAGCACTTGGGAGGTTGAGGTGGGTGGATTGTCAAAACCAGCCTGATCCAGAGCAAGACCCCGTCAAAAAATAGCTAGGTATTGTGGCAGGTGCCTGTATTCCCAGCTGCTTAGGCGGCTGAGGCAAGAGGATCACTTGAACCCAAGAGTTTGAGGGTGCTATCAGCTAAGATACCCTTAGCTCTTATGCCTTTAGCCTAGATGCACTCTATGAAGGGTGACCAAGTGAGATTCTGTCCCAACAACAACAACAAAAGAAATGTTGAGAAAGATAATACATTTTGAGCAATATGAAAAGGAGCAGGGACATACAATGTAATAGGCCCTGTTAAGGGTATTACGGGGCACAATGCTGAGGTCCTATTATAGATCAAATGGAAGGAGGTGGCAGAATTTGGAGCTTCAAAGAAGGTTGATGCCAGAGAATGACATTACAGCAAAAACTACCCAGATTTCCCTTTACTTCCTAGGCCCAGAATAGGCCTTATCAAAGAAGAAACTAAATGATACCTATCTATAAGAATATTTAACTTCTGATGTATCTTTTATGTTATCAGTTTTTTAAATCAGTGATAGGGAAGATCACAGTGTTTTGATCTTTAAAGGAATACCTCATCACCAAAAAAATATATTACCTACTAGAGGTAATAGAGCATTTTAAGAAGGTACTTAAAGATCAGAATCTAATGTCTATGATGAAGCTAGGAAAATCTTATATTTGAGTTCATAACCATTTTCAAAACATTTTTCTCTGTCTTATCATCTTCATCATTATTAATGTATTGCCTATGGGGAAATTTTAGATATCAGAAGTTGATCTGGAATCCTTTATTTTAAGAATTCTCAATATATTAGTGATAATATTTAGCAATGAATAAAGATATAGTTTCATATGAATATAGTGTCACTCTCAAAATAATTGACTTCCACCCATTCAGATGAGTAGAGACCCTGAGAGACTAAATGACTTGGCTAAGGACCTATCTAAATGTTTCAAGTCCCTTTACAAACACACACACACACACACACACACACACACACACGGACAAAAGAACTATCAATCCAAAAACAGGAAGGAAGGAAAACTATTTACTTTAAATAATACTTATTAGGGATGGAAGGAGGTTAAAGCAGCTACAGAGAGGTGAGAGAGAATTACAGTTTTCTGGATAAGAAAGTTGGAAAGGGCCCTGGAACAAAACAAGGAATTTTGGGTGTGTGTGACCTAGTCAAATAAGTATGTCCTGTTCCTGAAAAATAAAGCTTCTAGCCTGTGACAACTGACCTCTAGTCCATGCACAATCCCCCCCCCAAAACAGAGATAAGTACCCCCCCAGAACAATGTACACCATAATGCGAACAAACATCACAAGACTAACAGACACCACCACAACATCAATGGTAAAATAAGTTAATTAATTACTGATACAAGAGTAAAGAAAATTTGATTTATGTGACAACTGAGGTAATCCACAACAAATGAAACCAGGACAGGACTCCTGAAGGCCTGAGGAGAACCAATGGGAATTCTCATAGATAAATGTAGAAGGAATTGGGATAAAAGTACTTGTACTGGTACACTGCCCTTGTGTAGTATCTCCTCTCATTCGTGAGGGAGACCCTTTTCCACTCTCTTAGAAAATTCTATGCTTATCTCTGCTGTCCTTTAAATAAAAATTGCACTTCTTTCTTGGTTATAATGGAGTCCCAGCTGCCTCATTTTATACTCCCCCAGTTTCTTGCTCTCCTTTTGACTTAGAGGAACTTGCTAGTTCTACTGGTTGAAGCAAACTGGGTCTACTGAACAGCTCAGAGGTGAACACATCTAACAGATACAGTTATTATTATTCCTTTGTAAATAGATGACCATGAGCATATTAAGTTCATAAATACTCATAGTTATATATAAAAACAGAGTGTTAATAGGAACTGGGATTGGACTATGTGATATACTCATTCCAAAATCTTTATGGTTAGTATTAAAAACTGACAAATCAAAGAGATTGTCTAGACATAGAGTACCATATTTTCATCAATAATTCTAATAGGATTTCATGAAAATTCTAATTAAATAGGTGAAAATTTGCTGGCAGGAAGAATAACATATCCAGGTAACCAACATACAGACTAAGCAGCCAGATCCCAAGATCACTGGACCCATTTCAGTCTGAGGGATTGAAGTATGTTCACTCAAGTGCATTCACCAGTATGGCATATCCTTTAAATAGTTTTTAAAGGATAGTTTGCACCATCATTTCAAGAACAGTTACAGGGAAAATGTTTGTCAATAACAAGGTCTGAGACTTTACCCTACTTGTAAGCCAACAAGTTAGCCTTCCACATTTTCATCGATACTGGCAGAAGACACAATATTCTGATATCAGAGAAAAAGTTCTTTATTACTCACAGAACTGTACACAGCTTGAGCTTTATATCTGCTTCTCCAGTCCTTCAAGTCCCATAGAACTGATATGGAGCAGTCCAGTGAATGCTGCTGCATACATACTGGGTCTTTGTCACAGATGAGGAACCACGAATTTAAGAAACCTGAATCTTTCACAGGAAGCTACTGACAAACCTGCCCCATCTCTACAATAAGGGAGACGTTAATCTTCACAATCTTCTAGAGATAATGAATCTTTATCCTCTAACCAAGGACTGAGACATCTTTATTACCCAAAGCTATTTGCTCATACAAACCTTATTGCAAAGAGAGTCTAGAACACAAACTCTCAGTGACTCTAATCAAAAGCTGTAAAATAAAAATAAAATCTTAAAACCTCCCTCCAACTGAATGAAGCGCACTCTTGGCCAAGAAGACTCCCCCCAAGCCACAAAACTCAGTTCCTTTTCCTAATAGAATAGAGGGTCATATATTCCTCTTATATCCTCTCCATTTTGGAGTTTAGAAAAGCCTAGAAACTTGTATTAATGTTAAAATAGAGATCATAAGACTGACAAAACAGACTCTTTGTGGCACTAAGATACTAAATTATAAACAGGACCTAAAGTCATCCAAGGCAAAGTTTAAGTCACACCTGTATGCCGTCAATTTGCTTATCAGTTTACTTTGAGTGTGTACATTGTGGCTTATCTATGGTTAGCAGACTTCCTTATCTTAAATTAAAACATTCCTTTCGATTGATTCCAGATTTTAGACAAACCTTTATATCTTTAACCAATTATAAATCAAAAAAATTCTAAGCCCACCTATAAAATGTAAGCCTCCCCCCACTTTAAGATGTCCTATCTTTTGAGATCAAAATAATGTATGTCTACCATGTTTTGATTTATATTTTACCTGTACTTTCTGTCTCTGTAGAATGTATAAAACCAAACTTAACCAGACTGCCTCAGGTACACTTCCTTAGGAACTCTTGTGATTGTGTAGCCCTGGGACATGGTCACTTGTACTGGCTCAGAACAAACCTCTTTAAATTATTTTACAGAATTTGAATATTTCTGTTAATAAAGACATACAGTGATGTTAGACATCCATGGGAAATTGTTTCCAAACAGGTGGGCGTGCTATCCATCAGTCACTCATGAATGTTCACAAATTGCTCCAAACAAACTTTCCCCTAATTAGACACATAATAAACTTTGCTGGGGCACAGGATGGAATTTGACAACTGGCACTTTCTCTCAGGGGCAGGCATCTAAAAACAGTAACCTACTGGTTACCTCACAAACCCTCATAAAATCCCTTACACAACATCACATCCCTGTCCCTCTCATTTCTACAAATTCCACATCCTACAATGGTAAGAAGAAACGGAAGAAAATAATGAAATTTTATAATATAATTATGTATATAGTACATGCTTTTATGGACTTACTTCCAGGAATTTTTCTGTCTTCCTAAGTGAATCTAGGGAAAAGGGGTCAGAGCAAAATCTCCAGATATCTTCCCTCTGCACAAACAACAAATTCAACAACCATCCACACAAGCAAACACCATCAGAAGACCCAAAAATGAGGTGAGCAATTGTACATTATATAAAGAAAAACAGCACTAAAGAGGGTAGAAAAGGCAAACTTGCATTGCCTATGTCATCTTTCCCCCATCCCTGGCAGTACTCTGCCAGCACATCAAGTGGAAAGAAAGTCTATGTGTCCAGGGAAGAGAGTAGAGTGATTGTAAGACTTTGCACTGAAACTCAGGGCCACCCTGGCAGAGGGGTGAATTCTGCCTATGCCCACAAAGGAAGCATTTAGACCAGCCTGGCTAAAGAGAAGTCCTTCAACCTGAAAACTAAGATCCATCTACCTCTGCCTCTTGCTGACAAAAAGTAGCTTCAGGCTTGGACTAAATAAATAAATTTAGTCAGACCAGAAAGGCTGCAGTCCTTTAGCAATTCTTGCAGGTGTGCTGGCTTAGAGCCAATGGACTTGAGGTTTACATGACCCAGTTAGACACTAGTCATGACAGCCCGGTCAGTACCTGTGTCACCTTACTCCCAACTATATTCAGTGAAGCTCAGGGAGTCTTATTCTTATGGAAAAAGGAAACATTCATGGAACTTCATTTTGCAACTGAGTACCAGCTCAACCACAGTAAAATCAAGTGCCCATGAGACTCTTAAAGCCCCTGATTCCTGGTCTATTTTCTTGGAAGGCATTTCTGGACCAACCCTGAGCTGGAAGAAAACATGCTGCTCTGAAGGGAAAACCTGACCTGGTCTTGATAAGATTCACCACCTTTGATTAAAGAGCCCTTGGGTTTTGAATAAACATCAGAGGCTGCCAGGCAACAGTCACCACTGGCTTTGAGTGAGACAAGGCTAACTTCAGATGTGACATGGTTCTGTTGGCCCCCTCGAAAGTGCTTATGTCATTCTTCCCAGAACTCCAATAGCCCAGCATATAGAATGAGGGAAGAGAATCAGACTCTTTGGCTAGAAATCCAGGAATCCTTCCATATCTTTTTGAAGTTCAAAGTGGTACTGCCAGGAGTATGCAAAAGTCATTCCTGGGCTTGGGGCACCACCAGTGCTGATACAGTTGCAGTAACCAAAGACTTAGATCATAACATTCAATTCATTTTGATTACCTAGAAAGCCTTCTCAAGAAGGATGGGTTCAAACAAATCTAGGCTGCAAAGATTAAAATAAATGCCTAAATCTTCAATGCCCATACATCACCAAACATCTGCAAGCCTGAAAAAGACCAAGGAAAACATGACCTCATCAAATAAACTAAATAAGAAACCACTGATAAATCCTGGAGAGATGGAAATTTATGTCCTTTTAGACAAAGAATTCAAAATAATTTCCCTGAAGAAACTAAATGAACTTCCAGACAACTCAGAGAAGGAATTCAAAAGCCTATCAGAAATATTTAACAGACATTGTAATAGTAATTTAAAAAATCAAAAAGAAATTCTGGAGCTTAAGGAGTCAATTGAAAAACTGATAAATGCTTCAGAGTCTCTCAACAGAAGAATGGACCAAACAGAAGAAAGAGTTAATGAGCTTGAAGACAGACTATTTGAAAATATACAGCCAGAAAAGAAAAAGAAAAAAAGAATGAAAAAGGATGATGCATGCCTATAAGATCTACAGGCTATTGGCCTTAAAAAGCAGTTAGAGAAAGAGATTGGGGTAGAAAATTTATTCACAGAAATAATCACAGAGAACTTTCCAAACCTAGAGAAACATATCAATACTCAGGTACAAGAAGATCCTAGAACACCAAGCAGATTTAATCCAAACAAGAACATTACAAGTCCTTTAATAATCAAGCCCCCAAGGGTCACTAATACATAAAAGGTCCTAAGGGAACCAAGAATAAAGGGAAAAAATAAAGAAGCTCTGCTATATCTGTCTTACAGACCAGGAGAGAGTGGCATAACATATTCAAAGTCCTGAAGGGAAAAAAACCCTAACCATTGAAGGTTCATATTATTGCAAAACTATATCCTGCAAAAAAATATCCTTCCAACATGAAGGAGAAATAAAGCCTTTCCCAGGTAAAGAAAATCTGGGAAATTTCATCAAAACCAAACTTGTCCTATGAAAAATTCTTAAAGGGAATTCTTCCATTCGAAAGAAAAGGACATTAAAGAACAATAAGAAATCACCTGAAGACATATAAATAATTGGTAACAGAAAGTACACAAATACAGAATACTCGATTGCTGTAAGTTCAGTGTATAAAACATATATATCTTGAGTGGGAAGGTATTAATGTAAAAGATAAACCTATCAAAAAAATCTATCTTTTTAGAAATATTGATAGTATAAAGAGATACGAATAGAAACAACAAAAAGTTAAAAAGTGGGGGTGTGTTTCATTGGTAGAATCTATTAGATTATTCTGCTTATTTGTCTGTTTGCAAGCAGAGTTGTCATATGCTATTTTAATATGATTGATTTAAAAATTTTCCAGCTTCATCGTAATCTCAACTAAAAAAATTATAACATATATGCAAAAAATAAAAAGCAATAAATTAAAACTGATTGTTAGAATAAATCACTTTTAACAAAGGAAGACAGGAAGAATAGAAGAAAAAGAGAGGACCTGAAAAAGAGAGGACTACCCCTCCCCCCAAATTAAATAGCATGGCAGTAGTAAGTCCTTACCTATCAATACCATTGAACGTGAATGAAAAAAAGAGTGGCTGAATGGATTTAAAAAACCAAGAGCTAACCGTAAGTTGTCCACAAGAGACATATTTCAATTATAAAGACACACTGATACTGAAAATAAAAGGATAAAAAAAGATATTCCATACAAATGGAAACAAAAAGAAAGCAGAAGTGGTCACATTTCTTACAGAAAAAACAAATTTCAAGGCAAAAACTGTATAAAGAGACAATGAAGTTTATTATAAAGAGATGAATTTAGCAAGAGGATGCAATAATTCTAAATATATTAATGTATATACCCCACAATGGAGCATCCAGATATGTAAAAGCAAATATTATCAGAGCTAATGAGATAAAGCCCAATAGAATAATCACTGGAGACCTTAACACTATACTTGTAGCACTGCACAGATCATCCAGACAGAAATTTAATGAAGAAACATGTACATAATCTACACTATAGACCAAATGGACCTAATAGCTATTTAGAGAGTGTTTCATCCAACAGCTGCAGAATATATGTTCTTCTCCTCTGCTCTTCAGTCATTCTCAAGGATAGACCCTATATTAAGCTACAAAATAAGTCTTAAAATTTTCAAAATACTGAAATCATACCAAATATTTTTATGACCACAATGGAATAAAATTAGAAATCAAGAATAAGAGAGAAATATTGGAAACTATAAAAACACATGCAAATTAAATAATATGTTCCTGAATTGCCAGTGGAGCAATAAAAAGATTAACAAGGAAGTTTAAAAAATGTCTTGAAACAAATGAAAATGAAAATACAAAATACCAAAACCTATGGGATACATAGAAAAAAATAATAAGAGGAAAGTTTACAACAATAATTTCATACATTAAAAAATACAAAATTTTCAAATAAACATCCTAACTATTCATCTCAAAGAACTAGAAAGACAAAAGCAAACCAAACCCAAAATTAGAAGAATAAAAGGAATAATAACAATCAGAACAAAAATAAATGAAATTGGTTCTAAAATTGTTATAAAATATCATTAAAATAAAGATAAACAAAATTGACACATCTTTGGCCAGAATAAGAATAAGAGAGAGAAAACACAAATAAATAAATTTAGAGATGAAAAAGAGAAATTACAACAGATACTGCAGAAATTCAAAGGATCATTAGAGACTACTATGAGCAACTATATTACAATAAATTGGAAAATCTAGAAGAAATGGATAAATTTCTAGAGACATACAAGCTGTCAAGATTGAACCAGGAATAAGTCCAAAACCTGAATACATCAATAACAAATAATGAGATAAAATCAGGAATAAAAAGTCTCCCAACAAAGCAAAGCCTGGGACCAAATGGCTTCACCACTGAATCCTACCAAGCATTCAAACAAGGACTAACACCAATCCTACTAATACTATTCCAAAAAATAGAGGAAGAGAAAATTTTTCCAAGCTCATTTTATAATGCCTGTATCACATGATGTCAAAATCAGATAAAAACATACCAAAAAGAACACTATAGGCCAGTATTTCTTATGAGGATGAATGCAAAAATCAACAAGCTACTAGTATACTAAATTCAACAACACATTTTCACAACTGTTATTCACCATGATCAAGTGGGATTCGTCTTAGGGATGTAAGAATGGTTCAACACACACAAATCAATCAATGCGATACATCAGATCAATAGAACCATATAATTATTTCAGTGGATGCGAAAAAAGCATTCAATGGAATTCAACATTTCTTCATGATAAAAACACTCAAAAAATGGTATAGAATGAATTTATACCAAGATAAAAACCATATTTTTACCAAGATAAAAACCATATATGACAGACCTACAGTGAGTATCATACTGAATGGGGAAAAACAGAAAGTCTTTCCTTTAAAATCTGGAACATCACAGATACCCACTTTCACAACTGTTGTTCAACATAGTATTGGAAATTCTAGCTAAAACAATCTACATGAGAAAGAAATAAAGGGCATCCAAATTGAAAGAAAAAAGTTAAATTATCCTTGTTTGCAGATAATATGATCTTATATTAACAGATACCAAAATATTACACAACAAACTGTTGAAACCGATAAGCAAATTCAGTAGTTTCAGGATATAAAAATCAGTAGCATTTCTACATGCATACAGTAAATCTTAAAAAGAAACCAATAGAATAATACCAATTACAATAGCTACAAATAAAATAAAATACATAGGAATAAACTTATCCAAAGCAGTGACAGGCCTCTATAATGAAAACTATAAAATATTGATGAAAAAATTCAAAGAGGATACAAAAATTAGAAAGATATTTCATGCTCATGGATTGGAAGTAGCAATATATTTAAAATGTTCACACTACCCCAAGCAAAACATGGATTCAATGCAATCTCCATCAAAATATCAATGACATTCTTCACATAAATAAAAAATAATAATACTACAATTTATACAGAATCACAAAAGACCCAGAATAGACAAATCCATCCTGATAAAAAAGAATAAAACTGGAGGAATCAGATTATCCAACTTCAAATTATACTACACAGCTATCATAACCAAAATTACATGGTACTGGCATAAAAACAAACACATAGGCAGTGGAACAAATTAGAGACCAGGAAATACATCTAGCAATCTTATCTTCAACAAAGTTGCCAAGAACATACTTGGGAAATAACAGTCTCTTTTAAAATGGTGCTGGGAAAGTGGATATCCATAAGCAGAAGAATGAAACGAGATCCTTATCTTTCACCTTATTCAAAAATAAAATCAAAATGTGTTAGACTTAAAACTAAGCTCAGGAAATATGAAACTACTAAAAGAAATGTAGAGAATGTGCTTTAGCACATTAGTCTGGGCAATGATTTCTTGAGTAATACCCTAAAACACAGGGTATTTTATCTCATAAAGCTAAAAAGCTCTGCATCACAAAGAAAACAGTCAACAAAGGGAAGAGATAATTCACAGAATGGGAGAAAATATCTGTGAACTACCCATCTGACAAAGGATTAATAACTAGAATATTTAAGGAGCTCCAACAACTTAATAGGAAAAAAAACCAAAACAATTCAAATAAAAAATGGGCAAAAGATCTGAATAGCTGCTTCTTAGACGAATACATAAAAATGGCAACAGGTATATGCAAAAGTGCTCAACATCATTAGGCATCAGAGAAATGCAATTCAGAACTTCTTATCTCACTCTAGTTAAAATAGCTTTCATCAAAAAGAGAGGGAAGAGGGGCAGCACCTGTGGCTCAAAGGAGTAGGGCGCCAGCCCCATATGTTGGAGGTGGCGGGTTCAAACCCAG
This sequence comes from Otolemur garnettii, assembly GCF_000181295.1. Taxonomy (NCBI): domain Eukaryota; kingdom Metazoa; phylum Chordata; class Mammalia; order Primates; family Galagidae; genus Otolemur; species Otolemur garnettii. The sequence continues at coordinate 680,911 of NW_003852467.1, forward strand.
CCTCTGCCAAAAACTGCAA
>NW_003852467.1:680949-690949 GCF_000181295.1 Otolemur garnettii
AGAGAGAGAGAGAGAGAGAGAGAATGCTGGTGAGGATGTGGAGAAAGAAGAACCCTTGTACAATGTAAATTAGTGCAATCACTATGAATAACAGTATGAGCTTCCACAAAACTAAAAATAGAGCTACCAGATGACCCAGCAATCCCACTGCTTGGTATATATTTAAATGAAGGGGAAATAAGTACATTGAAAAGATATCTGAACTCTCATATTTATTGCAGCACAATTCATAATAGCTAAGATATGCAATCAACGTAAATGACCATCAACAGAGGAATGGATGAGGAAATAGTGGTACATATACAGAATGGGGTATTTTATAGCCACAAAAAATGAAATTCTGCTACTTGCAATATGAATTGAACTGGGTTAATGGTTGAAAATATATAGACAGCAAAAATTAACAATTTCTACTTGGTAACACTGATACAGCCCCACTCAAGGCTGGACATGGACCCCATTTTCTGGGCCTAAGCAAGCTCAATAATCAGCTTGGTCATAAGCCTAACAAAAGAACTAGCCTGGCCAAGCATCCCACCTAAGTCACCATTCCCAGAGCAAAAAACACATCCTAAATAAGACAAAAGGACAGTTTTAAAATTAACTTCTGTCCACAGCCCTGTAGTGTTAAATGGTTGTGACATATTTTAAAAATTTGTTCCATCTTTCCAACCCCCCCTGGCCCACAGGGTAGGAAAAGCTGCATACAAATCCCTAGACAGAGCACTCAAATGGGCTATCTGCTTGGGATTCCCCCCTTCACTGCACCAGAGCCTTTATCTTTCTTCTCCTCTTACCTATCAGTAAAATCTATTCTTTTGCTTACTCATGGTGGTCCATGAATTCATACTTTGAGTTTCTGAGACCAAGAACCCAACAGAGAGAGAGAGAGAGAGAGAGAGAGAGAGAGAGAGAGAGAGATTCCAGTGACTATAATTAACAATTGGTTAGGGTATACTTTAACTAAAAGCACAATTGGAATACTCCTAACACAAAGAAATGATAAGTGCCTGAGGCAATGGATGCTCCCCAAAACGAAACAAAACAAATCAAGGATGCAACTAAGGTGTGTTGCATGGGCTTGCACATCAGGCAACTTTCTGGAGGAAGGAGGGAAGGAAAGCCCAATTCCCTGCATGAGAGCTCTGTCTGTAGAGATAAGGTCTGAGACCCTGCTATCAAATACCATCACACCAGTCACTGTCACTGGATTGAACCTTGGGTTTACCATTCAGTGCTTTTTATTAGTTCCTGTACAGAGAGGTGGTGGAGGTAACAACATAATGAGGACAGAGCACCCCCACAATTGCTGAAAAATCAGTCCCCACCCCCAACACCCCCATCAACAACAGCCAGATCTGCCTTAATAAAATGTTCAACAAATCCTGAATTGGAAGGAATTTCAGAGTTGGAAATTACTCTACCTATCCAATGATAGTAGTTTATAAAGCAATAAACAACCTATTTTCTCATTACTGATTCAAGGGTTAAAATTAATAACTATCTGCCTTCTGCCAGGGAGAAATTAGTATGTTTAAGACTCTGTCTTCCCCACTTAATTACAGAAAATTCAAATGCAAGAAAGGCCACTTAATTTCTGATGCTCTTTTTAGCTCTTGAACTCTCAGACTTTATCATAACATTAACTTTGTATTAACAAAGTGTTTTAACAGAATATAACATCAAAGAAGGATTTAGCTGAAAGTTCTCTGCCTTCTTTCTAGGGAAAGCTTAAATTTCCCCTCTTAAGATAAAGGACATGCTATCAGAATTTCTTTGCCCATCCTTGGTCTTGGAAATCAAAGAACAAATTCACAGATCAGAAGTAAGTGACAGGCTAGATTTTATTACAGATAAGTGAAAGAGAAAAGAAAAGCTTCTAGCACAACAGAGGGGTTCTCAAGCATTTGACAGTTTCTCTCCTTCTCTGCAAGGAGGGGTGTTGGGGAAATGGAATTTATGTCTACACTATACATCACAGTCATGGGCCCCAAAGGCCTGTGGGCAGAATTTAATTTTAAAACTGCCTTTGTAAGATGAACCACAGAAGTGAACCCTTGAATCCTCCTCCCTCCACCCTTTCCCTCCTCCCTCCCCCCTCCCCGTATCCTTAGGTTATTATTAGGTTATAGCTTTTATATAAAAGGTTTAAATTAATTTCATAATAGGGGTGTGTACATTGGATACTTTTTCTTCCATTCCTGTGATACTTTACTAAAACCAGTTTGATGGAAGTGTTTCGGATTGTGTGTGAAAACACCACATTGTACCCCAGAAGTGCATCAATGTACACAGTTACCATTCAATAAAAAAAAAAAAAAAAAACTGCCTTTGTGTGGGAATATGGAGATGTTTTGGGCATTCCACTCTTTCTGGGGAGAGGTAGCTTAGAAGGAATCTTCATCAAACTTGTTTACAAGCCTCCTTAGGCTCAGAAAATGGAGTTCATTTCCAGCCCTAGGTGGAGGGGACCTGCGTCAGACAGACTGGGATACTGAGTGACTTCTCAAGTCAAAAATGAAACTCTGGAAAAAGAGATAATTCTGCATCCATTGGTGTCGGTCTTTCATTTAAATTATTCTGACATTTTAGTTGTAAGCTAGGTAATTTCCAATTTGATCAATTTCTAGAATATTTTAGTTTAATTGCAAACAGGGCATTTCAAGATATTTTTCCCTTTATTGATACATGTTTTGACTTCATATTTGTGCATGCAATTTTCAGAGTGACAGTGAAAATTGTCAGACAATTTTCACTAAAATCTGCAAAAGATGAATGTTCTTCATAATCAGTTAATCTTGTTTATAATCTGTTTTACATATAAAGATGGAATATATGTTAGAGTTGCTGAAGAGAGACTAGAGCTAAACATTCAGTCAACTTCAAGTTATGAACTTTCTGAATTTATGTGAATTCGTTGAAGTGGATGTTCTTACTCATTTAAAATTATTCATCTTTGAAAATAATTATTTGCTCTTGTCCATGCTTTACATTGCCACTGTGTTGAATAAGACACAAATGGAGAAAGTTGTAAACAATGTTGTCAGTTTTCATTAAATAATAACATATTCAGAAGTAGGTTAGTGAACTAAAACAGATTTCAGTGTGGTTCTGAGCAACTCCTTTGCTTATCATTCCCACTTACCAGCATAGACCAAGCTATCAAACTGTACTTGGGCAAATGGCTGGAATTTATCAATATTTTGTTGCCAACTCCAGTTCTAAATATACCATGTACCTGGGTAAATTGATGGCTTTTTCTGTGTGAAAAAAAAAATAGGGACGTCCCTATCCAAGGGTACAGAGTCCTTTAGCAATTAATGGACTCCTTGAAGTCTGTGAAAGAAATCCTGCTTTATGGATCCTCAACATTTATTGAAATGTCAACTTACTTTCCAAAAGGCATAATCATGAAATAAATGCAAATTAAACTCACACTCCAAATGCAGTGACAAACAGCCTACTTAGAAATCTCTTGTGCAATAAACAGGTGTTTTGTTACGTTTCATTTTGTTTGCTTGTTTCTTCTGTTTTTTTTATTTCAATGCTTAACTTGAACAGCCATACCACTTTCAACTAGAATAGAGATTGATTACTTCACTTAGAAGAAATAAATGAAAATAGCTGACATTAGCTGTATTCTCTTTGTCAATATATAAGTTTACCACTCATAAACTTATTTATATTATTATTATATTATTTCTTTTCTGAATATTCATTTGATATCACTTCAGTTAAAAGGGAGGAATCACAGAGTGCCATTAATCCACACAAACATTTGCTTAAAAAACCCTTTTGAGGCATTTTATTAATGTTTAAGAAGTTGGTGACTTGCCTAAGGAACATGGTCATTCCATGTTAGAACCTGCATTCTCTTCTGGGTCTGGCTGCCTCTAAAACCTGTTCTCTTCTTCGTGTCTCCATCTGCCAAACTTTCCTGTCTTATTGTTTAAACTGCCTCTTCCCTTCCTATGCACAGTCACGATTTCTGCTCAGAATGAAATCAAAGAGGTTTACACAAAAGATATCATTAAGACATGTTACTTTTGCATTTGCCTTAGTCCATTTTGTGCCATTGTAACAGAATACCTAAGACTAGATAATTTATAATGAACATAAACTTATTTGGCTTATTTTTCTAGAGGATGGGAAGTACAATATCAAGGTGCTGGCATCTGGTGCCGGCCTTCTTGCTGCATCCTTCCATGACAGAGACAGAAGGACGAGACAGGGTGAAAGTGAGAGAGAAAACAAGAGATCACAGCCTCTAGCTGTTTCATAACCTGCACTAATCCACATAAGAGAGTGGAGCCATCATGATCTTAACACCTCCCATTAAGACCTACTTCCCAGTGCTATTACTGTGGGGATTAAGTTTTCAACACACGCTTTTTAGGGGACACACTGAAACCATAGCAGCAGTTTTCTTTAACATTGTTTGACATACTTCATTCAGTCCTTTACCCTATATCTTTCCCTCAAATTATCTAAGATGTATAATTTTAAATTTTAATGGTTCAACTGATAAAAAAAGGTGAAATTGACATATTTGTTGACATTTTTAAATATAAAAAACAAAATAAATTATTTTTCTTAAAAGTATGTGCTTTTATCTAGTATAAAATGCTATAGCATAAATGCAGTACAAGCTAGACGTTAGCAGCCAAACAAATTGAAAGGTACAATCTCTTTCAAGTGCATTCTGATCTTCCTTCATCACCCCAACTCGCTGTGCTCCATGCTTATCTGTCAAACTGAGGGAGCAGAGGAGATATTAGGGAGAATCAATAGGTGTTACAGGGTATTCCACAAAGCACTTGGTGTTCCATTTACCGCAAAGTGAAATATTGACTGCAGGGCCAGAGGAGGATTGCAAGAGGTGATTTAAATTAAATCCAAACACCTTTATCTCAGAATACTATTAACCAGACTAGTATTGAGTAAATATTTATTAAGTACCAACTGATGAGAGGCCCTGGATGGCTACGGGGTTGACAATATTAGTCCCCAGCCTTGAAGATCTAATGATCTAGTGGAGGAGTAGGCAGGGTAACAGGTATAAACACTGATAAGGCTTAAGAGGAAAGGTTCTGCCTTGATGCCAAGAACTCACATAGCTGAGCTTTAATGGTAAACCCAGCAGAGAGAGAAAATGGAGAATCAAAAAGAGACAAATCCATGTCAGGAAAAAAAAAGTCACTGGTTAACATAGCCTTGTAAAATGCACCATAGGTGTGGTCCCACCACTTACCCTCCCTCCACCCATTTGATGAAAGTATTTCAAATTGTCTATAAAACCAGCACATTGTACCCCATTAATTACATTAATGTACACAGCTATGATTTAATTTTTTAAAAAGTCACTAAACTAAGGGAAAATAAAGTGACTCATGTAGTCTCCTGGGCTCCAGGGTAGTTTTCTCTGAGTGTTGAACAGGTCTAATGTTTCTCTTTGGCAGTTTTATTCTAAAATTCTGTTTCCTAAACTTTGCTGCTAAGCTAAGAAGCACTTACTTTCTGGGCCATGCCAGAGCCACTGGGTGTTGGAAGCTCCAAACACTAAGAGATGTGTTCTCAGTGATTTTATTGGGAAATTTAGGAAACACCATACAGGTGGTTCCTGCAACCCTTCCATTTGTGCTTGCCGCTTTAGTTAAGCAGGTCTCAAAACTTTAGTTTGCAAAAAATCACCCAAATTTCTACTATTTGAGCTTAACACCCTTTATTTTAACTGATCCACTGAAAGGTTAACAGCATCTATTCTAAGAATGTTAAAGTTCCTGGGCCTTACCCTAATAAACTTTAACTGAGTGGGCTTGCCGTGGAGCTCATTTATCCTTATTTTTACAGGCATTGTAGGAGATTCTGATGACGGTGATGCTTTGAAGGCACTTTGGGAATATTGGTTTAATTAGCATTTGTTCCTTTTGAAAAGAAACACTTTTCCCTCTTGCACTTTCGTGCAAAAGAAAGATTTGAGAGTTGAATTTAATTCCAGAATTTAAATGTAATAGAACATAAATTCTTATGAAGACAAGAGTGTTTTTTTTCTGTTTTGATAGGTGATGTGTGCCCAATATCTATAATAGTGGCATTTACATCGTAGATGGTTCCAAACTGGTTAGTGACTTAATGAGCTCAAGGTATAAAGACATGTAATCTCTCATTCTTGCATGCCAATTTCCCTCTGACCATATTAATTAGTGCATTGTTATAAGCAGAAGGAATTTGCAAAGAAATTTGCAAGCAGAGAGTAAGGTGGGGTGACAAGAGAAGACAGAACAATTCTGAAATACACTGTAGCTTCAGGAGGGAGAAGAAAGGGTCAACAAAGAGAAGCAAGGAGAGGCAGACTCCCCCATCCACTCTGCTAACCTTACCCTCATAGGGCTAATCTAGGACAATGGAGTCTTGAGTACCCGTGATTGATTGGTTCTGAGACTTTGAGTTGCCCCTCTGATGAAAGATGATTTTGTTATAGCTGCAGCATGATAAACTCAGATGATGAGGTGAAACACTGATGAGGAAATATGTATGAATCAAGATTGCAGATTTTTTCTTTTCCTCCCTTATTTTCTGAGTGTTTCCTATGCATGTTGGAACATGTAGTCACATTTTGTCTGCCAACAAATGGGTGAGTGGGTCCATGACATCAAATGTATTGGGTTCACTTTCCTAGCTCAGTTCTTTACAGCTTTACATGAGATTCTGTGTGCCTTCATTCAACCCCTGGGTGTCCACTTTCTCCTATGTTAGGGAAAGAGAGACCCTGGATATTAGTGATCTTACCAGCTGAGGGGGAAGAAAAAGCCAATCTATGATAGGCAGCTCTTATGCTTTCTGTAAAGGCTGCTGCCATCAAGGAATGTGTTTAATGGGTCAGAAATGTGGCCTTCAGAGACACCCCCTATTTCTGCCTTCACTTCTGGGTGTGCGAATTGGTTTAAAGAGACTATTGTGGCTCCTCCCAGCTGTTCCTCCATCTGGGTTTGTATCCTCTGGGAGCTGATGTTTTCTGTGGCTAGGGTATAGAGATTATAGAAATGTGATTCAAGATTAACAAATGAAACACTTAGGAGTGTGTCTCAGGACATAAAGGAGAACTATTACTATACCATACTGTTATGTGTGATGAAAAAGGGATTATTTTGGATAATCCCAAGAATTTAGCACAATGATTGGATAAAGATGAAAAGCCAAAACACAATCCCAAACATAATACTTTGTTTGGTGGCTTAGCACTGTTGTTATCCACTACAGCTCATTAAACCTGGTCAGCTGATTATAGTGAATATCTACTGCAACTGATTAAGTGACATGGCAAGCCAATCCTCTTGCAAGACAATACTGGACAATGTGTTGCACACACAACACTGCTCAAACTACAGAAGCTGAACTTAGACACTCTCTCAACCACTGTATTCACCATACCTTGCACCAACTGACTACCAGTTTTTCCAGGCTTTGGAATACTTCTTGTAAGGAAAAATATTCAATTCTCAACAAGCTATGGAAACACCTTTTGCAATTTTGTCACCACTCACTCTCAGGGGTTCTTTGAGGCTGGCACAAACAAGCCACCATTAAGATGAGAAACTGTGTCAATAGTTTAGGCACATGCTTTGATTACTGCACTGCTTCTTGTTGCAATATAATAAATTTAAGTTTTGATTCAAAATCAGACATTTCAGACTTAATGTCCCAATATTATTAAATGCCACGCAAGGGATGAAGAGAGAAAGTGAAATAATATATATTAGACAAATCAGGTTCATATAGTTTTATTCTGTCTGATATTTTCTGAATGCATTGGCTATAAGAATGATCAGACAGGTATCCCATCTTATGGCTTTTCCACAACAGGGGCAACAGTTGTGCTTAGAAGATGTAGGCTGCTGGAGAGAGTTTCCCTTTGTTCTACAAAGATCTGCAGTTTGAGGAAGGCTCTCTAGGGTATAAAGAACCTCGTGTCAAAGCTTAGTAAAGCATTTATTTCATAGCTATGAGAGAAAAGTTTTGAGGAAAATAACATTGTGGATGTCACACGGAACAAAGGTAGCTCCAGTTTTTAAAGAATAGAGTTTAGTCCCTGCCTTTTTATTTTTGCTAGCTCCCCTGGAGAAACCACTTATTTTAAAACAATTAGACCATCTGTAAAGGATGTGACAGTTTACAAGGCATCTCTACATGTTTTATATTTTGAGTCTCATGATGAACTTAAAAAACTAGATGATTCCCCCATTTAATCATAAATATTTTATTCAGCAGCTTGTTATAAGATTCTAGTTAAGAATAAATTAGTAAGGGAACAGAGGAGGCCCCTTATCACATGGCATTTGTATTCTAGCAGGAGAGATAGAAAACAGAACATTTTATTCTTTTTTACTGTGAGTATCTTATGCTGTTATTGGGGGGGAAGTACAAGGTTTGGAAGAAGATGTGTTTTGTGTCTTCTCTGCCACTCACCGACAATGTTGTCTTGGAAAACGTTTTTTTAATTATTTGAGTGTCATTTTTGTATTATAGAAAGCAAAATAGCATATTTAGTCTTTTAAGTTCATGGTCAGACTCAAAACACAGAACGTGTAGAGATGCCTTGTAAACTGTTAAATACTTTACAAATGGTCTAATTGTTTTAAAGTAAGTGGTTTCTCAGGGCAGCTAACAAATTCATAGGATGAATTTTTTTAAGTGGGGAATTTGGACAGAATGTGCAGGTGTGTAGTTCATGCCAGGATTTGAATACCCACACAAATTATATGGTCTCTCAGGTTGTTTGGTTTAAAGCATTTATACTCAAGCTGTGACCCCAGGAGCAAAGGAATCAGCATCACCCAGAGCAGATTAGAAATGTGGCCTCTCAGGCTCCACACTAGACAGAGAGTCAAAAAATCTGGGGGCAGAGCCCAGAAATCTGTTTTCAGCAGAGCTGTAGGTGATCCTAATGACTGCTATTACTTGAAAAGCTGTAACTTAAATAACACAGTCTCACACAGGCCTCCATTCCCTTAGCCCTAAAGGCAGCCTTTAGTTTGAAAGCATTTTTTGATATGTAATAAGCACCTTCTTGTCATTTAGTGCATCAGGAGGGTTTTCTCTATGGCAGTTATGGAAATAGGCACAAATGCAATGAGCATTTGGATAAGTGAGGAAGAAGAAAGGAAAAATCATGTATTGAGAGGTTGTGTTATTCTGGAAGGCTGTTGGTGGTCTCAGGTCTTGACACTTTCCCATTGGGAAGATAAAGCAAGAATAGAACAATACAGGAAAAAAAACTGAATTCTAAATTTTCACTTCCCGATTGTGTCTAAGACCAATTATAACATGATCTGTTGTTATCCTGAAATGCCACTGCATTTTAAAATTGGTATTATAATTCTAGCCTATTAGTTTAGCCCATCAATTCTTCCAATCTACTAAAATTAAAAACAAAAGCAAAATTGGTGAGTGAGTTTCATGGTAGAGATCATCATTGTTGAGGACCCAGATTCAAACTTTAACTCTGTAAAGGAACTGGCTAAAGTGGAAGTAAAAGGTGCTTGTCCAATGGAGGCCACTGAATGTATCTGGGCCAGCTACTAAGGGGTGTGCACATGTAGCATTCATGGGAGACTTTGGGTTTGAAGGAAGTAATGGCACAGTACAAAGCCAAGAGTTAACTGTTCCCCATTGAGCCCCAACTTGCTCAGAATGAAGCCTCCTCATGGTTGTTTTCCAGTCATCAACTTGTTTCATGAGTATTTGCCATACAATTTAATGGCATCCACCAAAAGATGATTGGGTATAAATCACTTGGAACATCATTTTTTTTTTCCTTTTAAAAAATTAAAAGAGGGAGCCAAGATGGCGAACTGCAGCCAGCTTTTTACAGAAGCTCCCGTCCAGAAGGAGGCTGAAAGGACAGAACCTTAGCAAATTAGCTGATGGTTTGGAGCAGAGACAAGAGAGAAGATTGAAGAGTGCACTTCAACCTTCCTGAGGCGAGCTGCGACCCTGAAAT
>NW_003852467.1:696126-751306 GCF_000181295.1 Otolemur garnettii
AAAAAAAAAAAAGAAAAAAAAAAATTAAAAGAGAAATACCATGTTCCTAGACAGCAGTGAAAGCCCTTTTGATGTTCACTTTGGTGCACGTCAGGTTAGAAGACTCACTTGTAGAGAACTTTTCACTACTTTAGGAACTAGTCTTGCTTCTAAATCTTACTGTAAAGAAAGGTGTGTGCTCTTGAATCTTGTCCCTTTTGAGTCTCAGCTGCTAGCTGGGTGTCACTTACATAAGTAGAGATTATCGGAGAATATAAACATTATAATTTTATATGTCCAAGAGAAAAAATGTAACGCCCTTATTATATTAAAGTTATTAATTCCTTGCAGATATGTGCACAAACATTAGGATGAATCACTTTCCTCAAGTCAAATGCCCCTGGTTTCAAAAGCAGCCTTTACATGTTTCTGGAGCTGGACATGCTAACTCCTGGCATTGCTATTTGGCAAACTAACATTTTGCACCAATTATCAATGGCAAATAAAAATATAAAAAATTATCAATTGGCTCTCTCTCATTCTCCTTCATCTTCCCTCCATGCTTAGTCTCTTATTGTTTGTTTTCTAGGCTTTCTATTTATTTCCCAAGAATGCATACTCATGGGTCATTTGTTCTCCTTTTCCTGATTTGAGACACACAAAGTAAGTGACATTACATGCCACTGGAATGTTGGAAAGTGATTTTCTTCTCTTTTACCAAACGTAAATTGATTGTAGACTTTAAATGAGGATGATTCTCCTATTTAATCACAAGTAATTATTTTATTAAGCAGCTTGTTATAATATTCTAGCTAAGAATGAATTAGTAAGGAAACAGACAAGGACCCTTATCACATGGAATTTGTATTCTAGTACAAGGAGAGACAGAAAACAAATAGGAAAGAAAAGAATGGGCAAGCTAACTCCAGGAAGTGATGTATGCTAAGAAGAAAATCAAGAGGAGAATTTGAAAAATAATACCTATTTTGGGAAGGACCAGAGTAATCTAAATTAAGTAGGCCAGAAATGCCCTATCAAGAGAGTGGCCTTTGAACAAAGTGCTGAGGAACAAGAGCATGAGCCTTGAGTTCCTGCCAGAGAGAGAAGGAAGTATAAACATCCTAAGGCAGAAACAAGTTTGTTGGGTTACTGACATGTTAGGAAATGAAGAAGACAGACAGCCAACGGCCAAATCATGTAAGACTAGTAGGCTGTTTGCATTTTATTATGGGTGTGATAGGAAGCCATTAGATGCCTTTTAATATAATCTGATCCATGTATAAAAAGAGCAAATAAGCTGCTGTACAAAGTGGCAGAAATGAAAACAAAGAGCCTAGATGGGAAGTGGTTACATGAATTCAGACAAGAGATTAGAGCGACTTAGAATAATGTCTGCCAGTGGAAATCAAGAGAGTTTATGGATTGTGGTACCATGTGGGTTAGGGAAATATTGATCCCAAAATTATTTCTTTATTAAATGGTACAATGTAGGGAATGGGAAAGGTGTCTATGGTACATGTTAGAATGAGAGGTAAGCCCTTACCACAGCACAGACTGACATTTTAGAATATTACGTATTATGTGGGCCTTTATATAGGTCATATCATCAAACTTTCCTCAAAGATAGATTTTTTTAAACAATTATTTAAGTAGCAATCTACGTCTGTCCTGCTTAGAGATTTCAGGCAAAACATTTATTAAAATGCCTAAAAGGAAAAAAAAATTATTCCTCTTTTCTCATAAATGTGGTGTGCATAGCAGAACGCTATCTGTGACTTGTACCATATCATTGATGGTGAGTCTTGAGAGAGGAAACCTAGAGGCCATTTTCTATCTTAAACTGTTGGAAGTTATCTGTATCTACCAAAAGAAACTCCATATTTAGGTATAATAAAATTGCCTTATATCAGATACAATTTATTTTTAAAGAGCATGAATGAAAAGTTAATTATAACTGGAATAAATAAATAATGAAGAGTAGCATATTACTTAATGAAATTCAATTCAGCAAAATAAAAACATTGCTATATACAATATCAAAGATAAAGCTGGACACTAGTTAAAGCAGTATGACAGATTTTATCCAGCAATAGTTACTGCAACAGTGGTGAGAACCTCTTGTCAGGTAAACTTCAGTGAAACGAAAAGTGGAAGGCTTTTTTAAAAGCTGAAGGAAAGGCATTGAAAGGTATTAAGCAGGCATTTTCTCCATGTGAATAAGGTATCTGGTTTGCTAATTAGTGCACATCTGAAAAAGAAACAAAATTCTCCTTTCTTTATGATAGGAAGTGGTAGTACAAAGTTAGATCAAGGCATCCACTAAAATTAGGACCTTACCTTCCCTCCCCATAAGGACTGGGATAAAGAGTAAAAGAGTTGCCTCCTTGAAAGTTTATACTTCAAAAAGACAGCTTTCAGGCAGCTGTCAGGTCTTTGAGGAGATGATTTTGGATTCTGAAAGATTTTTATGTCAAAGGGCAGAGAAAGGGTTTATAATTGCAAGTTTTCTAAAGAAACTATCTGAGAGAGGGTTAGGGTATGGAGGGTTAGCTCCATATCCCCAGATCTTGACTTGGAAACAACTTCTCCTGGAAGCATTGAATTTCCTCAGGCAGGCATTTTAAAAGGGCAAGGGTCATCCTAGGGACACAGCCTTAGGCATGCTAGAGTTTGTCCAGGATTTGGGTAGAGTTATTTTGCATCCCCAGAGTTGTAGTTCTTAGTGAAAATAAAGGTGAATCTCAAAAACATTATGTTGGACTATGAATGTAATACTAGAGAATTTTACTGCATATATTCTTTACCCCAATTAAATAATAGTCATAAGAAAGATATCAAGATAATGAGAAGACTCATGGCATGCTGGGAATTGTCCTACCTTTACAGAATTGTGAAACATGTCCAGAAATTCTACCATTCAATCAAATTCCTTAGATCAAATTCTAGAGTCATGACTGCCACCTTTTCATTTCTTTATTTTCCTTTGGAAGTTTTCAGTATTGTTATTCCTTCAGTTATTTGGGAAAAATATTTCCCCTACAGGCATCATTCTCATAGATGAGGAAGTGAAGCCTTCTCATGAGAGATTTGCAAGGACAGCTGGCACATGACACATGATCACCCTGGAGCTAATCTAGTGAGGTTAAGTAACGTGGCTAAAATCACAGCACTTAACTAGAAGGTAGAACTCCTTTTTTTCTTACAATATATTTTAGTATAAAATTTCCATACATGTTTGGATGTAGGGTTAAGATGAACAAATTCCTTCACTAGTTTATCATATAAACTCTGAGAAAAATTTTATTTATTGTTGTGTTTCTCAAGTAAATTCTCAGAAATTAAACTCAGAGATTTTACATGAGTCTTCTGAGACCTAAACCTGAAGGTTTAGATTGATATACATCCCACCTAAGTCAATGTGGAATGCCCAGAAATGGTGTATTTTGGGAGAGAAATGAGACATTTCTCTGATTATTCTCAGCAGAAGCATGATTGGATCTTCTTTCACTTTAAATTTTGTGCACATTATAAAGTAATTCAGATACACTTCCTTTTATTTTTTTGAAAAGTTAAGTATATAAATTTTATACTCTGTGGCATGCACTATATTCAGAGCTTTTTTTTTCTTGTACTTGTCCACACTACTGTTTCTCAGGCAACTTTACATATTCAGATGTAAATGATGACTTCCAATTTCCCACTATTTTATTCTGAATTGCTTGTTAGGTAGGATAATCTTTGAATAAATTCAGAATAGAGAGCAGATGAAAGAAGGGAGAAGAAAGGAGTATGATTCATTCATGTTTGCTTCTTGTGTAGTAGGGAAAAGATATATTCTTCTGGCCACAGAAACATAATACTGGAATTAGGCTCATAGCATCTCTAGGTACCATCTTTATCTTGTTCTAGTTCAGCAAATGATGCTTTTCAATTCATCACCCTTGCTAATATAAGTAATTCAATTTGACCCTTGAATTTATTTCTAATCTCCACAAATGTTGTTGCCCTGGGTATGAGGAGAGAACATCAATCGCAAAGAACATACCTTCTTTGCTTCCATAAAGACATTTAGGCAGAATTCCATTTTAAAAAGAAGAGCAGAAGGAGCTGAGAGATTAAAATAGTTTAATCCAAGTGAGGCATGGAACATTAACTAAAATGACTGCATAAATTATTTAAATAAGATGAATTTCAAACAAATTATGCACAGGAAAACATATACACATACACATATATATACAAAAATGTGTTTATATGTATATATAACATATATATGCGTAGATATGGATGTGTGTGTGTGTGTTCTATCACCTAAAAGGCATGTGATGATTTGGACCCAGATGATTACAAAATAAAATAACAAGATGCTCTACTCCTCTACCTGTTAATATATATACAAAAATGTGTTTATATGTATATACATACATATATATGCATAGATATGGATGTGTGTGTGTGTGTTCTATCACCTAAGAGGCATGTTAATATATGCCTCTACCTGTCAATATATATACAAAAATGTGTTTATATGTATATATATACATATATATGCATAGATATGGATGTGTGTGTGTTCTATCACCTAAGAGGCATGTGATGATTTGGACCCAGATGATTACAAAATAAAATAACAAGATGCTCTACTCCTCAACCTGTTAAATTGATTACATAAAATTTGCAACCCAGTTGCATTTTATTATGCTTTTTTTTACATGTACATGTGTTTATTTGGTTTCCACTTTTTGCCTTCAGAAAATTGAAAAGGCTTAAAATTTAATAACGATAACAATGTTTAAGATAAGGACAAGAAACAAAAGCCTTGTAAAGAACAAACGAAGATAAATATATTCAGAAAAGAAATCAGACAATTGCTGCAATGAACTATTGAGCAATAAAAATAATGCAAAAAAGTAACATTCACATTGTCAGATAAGAGTATGTCCATCATAGAATGCTTTGACTCTGAGGTTCAGTATGGAGTCATCAGTTAACTTCTTGTTATTATATTTTTCCAAAGTCTCAAAAAATAGACAACTAATATTGATAAATAAAAATAAAAGATAATTTAAAAAACAGATCATGCCAAATCTTATAGACAATAGAAAAAGAAGAAATACTTCAAAATCATTCTACTTCATCTGGATAAACCTAATATTAAAATTGGAAAAATATATTATTATAAAGGGAAATTACAAACATATTTCACTTATAAATGAGGATGCAATATCCTAAACAACATATTAACAAATTGAATTAAAAATTAATGTTCAAGTGCCCAGTTGCATTTTCTATCTTGGATTATTCTTTAGTTGGTTTATAGTGCCTTTAAATATACCCTCTTTTAGATTGAAATCTCACAGAAAGTTTTAGTTTCTAGAAAAATCAAATGTACATTGTGTGTGTTTGATAATTAATTTTTGAATGACTTACTAATTATGATTAATTCTCTCAATTTCTTGAATATGAGAGAGCTGAGTTTAAAATGCAATTTCACTGTCACATGTAGTCAAACATGGTAGAAATACCTTAGTGCTATGTTTCATACGATGAATAATGGAAGCCTTTGGAGAGAAGGAAAAGTCTCTAGTCTATGACTCCATTATTAAAGCAGCATTGCCTCCAGGTGAAGGATATTACCTCAAAGCATAGGTAAGGTGAGAACAACTCAAAGAAAATAATATACACAAACTTGGTAGTCAGAAAGCCTTGATTTCAGACTCAGTCTCCTGGAGTCCTCAGGACGCGCAACCATGGGAAGTTTTCATCTTCAGGGAAATAAGTGCATGATGACATCCAGAAGCATCACCAAGCACTTATTGGCTGCAGGACTGTGAATGAATAAGGCTCAAGAAGATCTTAGCTTTCTTTGCATGAAACACATTTCAAGAAAATTCTGACAAGAAGTATAATCACATTTCTCTCTTTTCACACAATTACCAGAGGGGAAAGCTGTTCTAGCAAGAACATGACAGCTGTAAGATTTATTAGTTACTGAACATACAATCAATCATCAGTAATCTTCATAGAATTTAAGAATATGTCAGGAAATTTCATTAATTGAAATCAATTTTGATGTATCTTTGTGAGAGATTTGAAAGCAAAGACTGTGTTTTATTATGGCATGAAAATGTATGATTTATAGATATGAAGTTCAAGTTGCCTGAACTTTTGAAGCAGGTCCCTTTCTTTAGGAGGCTAAAGATTCTTTGACAGAATTTTCAAAGAAAATGGACATTCTACCTCAATTCTATACAGTAGCCGATGGCTATAATTTTGGAGTTCTGAGACATTTCACTATTAGATTCTAATTTATTCCACCATAAATCACTTTAAGGTAGACATACTTAATAGGAAAAACTAATAATCCTTTCAAATATATGTCAAGACTCTACTACCTGATATGTGTGGCCTCAAGCTAGTTGAGCATCATTATGTTATCAGGAACAGCAACGTGAAGTGAAGAGGGCAATGAAGTATCCAGGGAAAAATGCTGGTGAAAAAGCTGATGGGTTTGATGTACTCAGATGTATACTACATATCAAGGGGCACGTGTGGGCCTAATGAATTGTATTGCATTAAATAGATCAGGAAAGGTTTACTAATCTTGAAAAAACAATTTTCACATGACTTACTAGAAATGAAAGGAAATCTGTACTAAAAAGAGTGTGCTACTAAAAAACCTGTCTAAACAACGAGTTTTGATAAAACTCATATATTTAATGTCTATCTCTGGGACACAATATCACTTGTTTGAAATGAAAGAGTGCATTGCATATCATCCTAAGAGTTTTGCCAAATAAAAAATGCATTTCTCTATTTGACAAGCAAATATTTCAGGGTGATATTGCATCTTTAAAAAACCTTCCCTTTAATCAATTTTCCAAAGAATGTCTTCTAAAAGGGTGCATACAAAAGCAAACAAACAAACAAAAAATCATGTCTTTATAGATTTTAGGATGTCAGAAAGCTGAAAAGATCACAGAGATCCATGTAATCTCAGCATTTTGAAAATTGAACAAAATGAACTAGAATTTACATAACCTGGTCAATGTCATGATTAGTTTAATGGCAGAGTTAGAAGCAAGAGCTAGAACAGTGAGAAGTCATTGAGCACTTTCTATGTGTTAGATGCTCTTGTATGTGCTTTACATATATTAACTTCCGTAGATGACGAAACCCTATGAGACAGGTAATTATCATCATCTACGTGGTACAAATGAAAAAGAATTTGCCCATACTGCCAGGGAGTGTCAAAACCAAGTTTCAAACCTAGAAAGTTTGGTTCCAGATCTTATACTCTGAAAAAGTACACTATCGTGCCAGCTCTTTTGTTGAATGATTTTATTTGAGAGGTTGGGACACAAACATTTTAATCAGCCTTATTGCGGTATAATCTACATACAAAAATACACCAATTTTAAATGCATGATTCAATTAATTTTGGCAACTATAATATAGTTATGTATCCATCACAACAATGAAGACATATTTTTCCATTACTCTCCTTAAATTTTCATGTGCTTTATCACAGTGGATCCTCTTATCTCATCCCTGGCTACCGGTAATCAGAGATGTTCTATCTTTGTGTGTTCTTTTCAGAGCATTTCATAAAAACTAAATCATAAACTATATCTTTATTTGGGTCCTTCAATTAGCATAATGTGTCTGAGATCCATCCATGTTATTGTGTGTATGAGTAGTCTATTTATATTTCTTTTTATTCATGTTTAACAATCTTTAATTCAAATGTAAAAGTTCAATACAAACCATTTGTAGGGCTTGGGATTTGTTCTTTTAAAAAGAGGAAATGGGGAAATGCAACAAAATGATCTTTCCACTTTTCAAAAACTTTCAAGGAAAGATCATAGGGCCATAAAATATTCATTTAACCAAACCCACTTTCACCCCCTACAAGTCTTGCACCCATTGCATAATCTTAATACATATTCCTGAATGAAGATTTACCATTCAGCTTTGCTTACATAACCATTTAAAAATACTTAGCACCAGCTTGTTTCTTATAATGCCAAACAAATCATAACACTACTTCAATGTTCATGTCTTCTTTTTAAAACAAGGGGGATAGTTATTTGTGGAAAGCAATATTTAGTCTCCAGATACATTTCCCAGAAATGGCATGAGCCATTCAAAGGCCTAGATATTCTTATGCTTTCAAAGTGGAATACCTAGCGGGCAGTGCCTGTGGCTCAAGGAGTAGGGCACTGGCCCCATACACTGGAGGTGGCGGGTTCAAACCCAGCCCTGGCCAAAAACTTCAACAACAACAAGAAAAGTGGAATACCTAGCCTAATGTTCATAGAAACATGAATGGCAATGTATTATATGTATAACCCGTAATTTATTTATTTATTCACCTATTCTTGGACATTTGAGTTGTTGCTAGATCTTTACTATAATGAATAAAGCCACTATGAATAGTTATGTAAAAGTTTTGCATGGACATGTGTTTCCATTTCTCTTAGGAAAATACCTAGGAGTGAGATTGATGAGTCAATTGATAAGTATATTCTTAACTTTATAAGACAGTGCCAAAGTGCTTTTATTTTTTTTAACCAAATTCTTTACTTTTATTTCAAATTAATGAGGGAATACATTTTTAGGTTACATCGTTCTGACTCCCAAGGTTAAAGTTCAAGTTGTAGGAGAGTCTCCCATCCCCGGGGAGACTTGCATTTTGGACATGAGGTGAGATCCCACCAAATGCCCTCCCACTTCCCACCAATTACCCTCCTCCCTTCCCCTCCCTTCTCACTCCTCACCCATCCCCCTTAGCACACTATATTTGTGCTTTATCATTTGTATGAGTGTGTAAGTGTTTATATAATGGTTTCATTATAATATTCAGTACATTTGATATATTTTTCCCATTCTTTTTTATTTTTTTATTTATTGTTGGGGATTCATTGAGAAAGAAACCAGGTTATACTGATTGCATTTGTTAGGTAAAGTCCCTCTTACAATGGTATCTTGCCCCCCAATTTTTCCCATTCTTGAGATACTTTACTAAGAAGAATGTGTTCCAACTCCATCCAGGTAAATGTAAAAGATGTAAAGTATCCATCTTTTTATGGCTAAATAATATTCCATGGCATACCTATACCACAATTTATAAAAGAAAATCTGGAGGAATCACATTACCAGACATCATGATGTACTACAAATCTATAGTGATCAAAACAGCATGGTAGTGGCACAAAAATAGAGACAAAGATCTATGGAATAGAATAGAATAGAATGCATTTTTGTCCTGACTCCAATTGCCCCTAGCTTTATAGAATATAGGTTGCTTCTCCTTAAGATATAGTCAATTTATATTTATATTCATTTTAAGTATATTTATTCATTTAATTCTAACCCTTATAGTAAGCTTATTGTCAATTTTTCCTAAAGTAAGTTAAAGAAATATTTGTAAGGAACTCTATGCAGTTTAAAAATAACATATGGTAGTGTGACCAAACTTTTGACAATAACTCACCCTTCTGTGTTGGTACCTAAAACTCAAAATAAAGGGTGAATAGCTAAACAGTCATCATGTTTCTACAGAGTGGGAGGAACAGCCATTCAATACTAATTTTGAAAACAAAACAATCTAATTTGAAAGCCAACACGATGGGCACATTATGCTTCTAGCTAACTAAAAACCAATTCCTCAGAGAAATTTCACACAATGGTTGGATAATAGTTTTTCCACGTGTCATGATTTCAAGTCTCATCCACACACGTTCACAATTCTATGAGATTTATACATTGTTACAGAAGAATTCCTATGACTTAATACATAACAACATTAAATTAATTTTCTCGTGAGATATTCTGTGTGATTTTTAATATGTGAAAGGATGTGTTAACAATAACATAAAACATTTTATGAACTAATGTGATATTTCTAATGTTTAACTACATTTCGATTGCAATTACATATTTGTTCCTATTTTTGCTGAATTTGGTCTTAATTTGTCATGCTCTCTTGTACATGGAGTCTGCTCGTGAGTCATCGTTTGCCTCTTTTACTCCCTATGACCCAGTGTTTACATAATCCAGAAACTAGCCCCTGTAACTACTCACAACTTATTCTGCCTTCTTCATAGAATGTCTGGATACTGCTACTGCCCTGAATTTTCTACACCTTTGGTTTTTATGAATTTGAAATGTCACTGATGCTGTTCTCATAGGAATGTCCCTCTCTCTGAGTTATTTTACCCTAGATTTATCCTGGGTAGTTCTGGCTTTCAAGATCCTGCATGTCCCTCCACCCTGGTTGGACTATTCTGTCATTACACATTGCCACAAAAGATGTGTATGTCATTGAAGATCACTCATCACTTATTTAATAAAATCCAGATGTTCAGGGTAATGCACAATTTCTTTCTAGCTTCACATTCTTATCTCCCACTATCTCTATAGTGCTATCATTGTACCACTTCTATCACAGTGTGCTCCAGACCGGATGATTGTTTTGAACATAATCCACAGTCTACCACCCCTCTGCTTTCCCTCTATTTCAAATGCCCAAACCAGACATGTCCTCATTTACTAAAATCAATGTCATTTATTTCAGTTTCTGCTTTATCCCTATTCTGGTCCAGAACACACTGTGATTTTTACAATTACAAAGACATATATTCTTCAGGAAATTAAAGGATAAAGACCAAACACAAAAATGGATTTTACTGTGTCCTTTATTTTCTTTTTTGCCTCTTTAGCATTAGTGCCTAAAAATACCTGGATATGTCCCATAGCATATGCCAGCTTTTACCTAAAGAAAGGGGTCTTCAGTGTTCCAGACAATTCTCACTCCCTTATCTGTCATTGCTTGGTCATCTAACAGTGGCAGGACATAAAATGAGCACCCTGCTCTACAGCAGGCACTGTCCCTATAGACACATGTTTGAGGAGTAATAACTATTTTACTTATCCTGGGGCAGAAATCAAGGGCCAATATGTAAAATAACAGGAAAGGTCTTATCCAAATCTATTTTTGGATGCATATAACTCAAAAATACCACCAAACATGATTTTTTTTTTTTTTGAGCTTGGAATATTTTGAGTCTTTTGATGAAGTTCTTCTTTTCTTTTTTTTTTATTGTTGGGGATTCATTGAGGGTACAAGATGTGTCACACACTGAGACCCCACCCCCTCCCTCCTTCCCTCTCTCAGCTCTTCCTTTCTCCCACCCCCTCCCTCCTTCTCTCTCTCTTTCCTCTCCCCTTTCCCCACCCCTACCATGTCATTAATTGTCCACATATCAAAATTGAATGCATAAGATTCATGCTTCTCCATTCTTATAATGCTTTACTAAGAATAGTGTGTTCCACTTCCATCCAGGCTAATACAAAGGATGTAAAGTCTCCATCTTTTTTAATGGCTGAATAGTATTCCATGGTATACATGTACCACAGCTTATTGATCCATTCCTGGATTGAGTGGCATTTAGGCTGTTTCCAAATTTTGGTGATTGTAAATTGGGCTGCAATAAATAGTCTAGTGCAAGTGTCATTATGATAAAAGGTTTTTTTTTTCCTTCTGAATAGACGCCCAGTAATGGGATTGAAGGATCAAACAGGAGGTCTAGCTTGCGTTCTTTGAGGATTTGCCATACTTCCTTCCAAAAAGGTTGTATTAGTTTGCAGTCCCACCAGCAGTGTAAAAGTGTTTTTTACTCTCCACATCCATGCCAGCATCTGCAATTTTGAGATTTTGTGATGTGGGCCGTTCTCACTGGGGTTAGATTATATCTCAGGGTGGTTTTGATTTGTATTTCTCTAATAATTAGGGATGAGGAACATTTTTTCATATGCTTGCTAGCTATTTGTCTGTCTTCTTGAGAGAAGGTTCTGTTCATCTGTCTTCCCCATTGATCTATGGGATTATTAGCTTTTTTCATGTGGAGAAGACATGCAGTCTACCTTTGGAGAGAAGGGCTCTATTGGTTTGCTCTACTTTTCTTACATAAGGGACAAAAAATACCTTTTGCTCACCTATCCTGGGTTTATGTTTGATATCCCTATAATAAAAGACATATTAACAAGCTAAAAACCAAATTCAATATAAGTTTTATATCACATGGGAGTTTTAAGATGGAAATGAAGACCTAAAAAAAATGGTTAAACTTGTGTATTTTTATCTTAAGTTTGATGAAGCGTGAGCAGTAATGGAGAAATAGGACGAAACAAAGGGTATGATCTAAGGGTGATAAACTGGGGAAAACTTAGCAAGGCCTATTTGCTCACATTCTCCCTGGCATCTCTGTAATACAATTCATTCACATGATGGTTAAATATGCTATTCTTCTTATAGCTGCTCCTGTTACTTAATAGAGAAGTGATATCACCCTTATTTCAACTTGTATAATAAGGGTTCTTGTAGTACTTTCTATTTTGGAATGTTAATTCCTTGAAGATAAGATACGTTGCTTATTTCATTGTGACTTTGATGTCAGCCCAACCAATGATTTAAACATAGTAATTACTTAAAACTGTGAATTTGGAAGCACACCATCCTGACTATGAAAGCTGACTATATTATTTATCATCAGGGCACTTATAGTTTCAAAGATCCTCCCTCCAAATTGGGTATTAATACAGAGGGTATTAATACCAAAGGCAAAGATTAAATAATGTGAATATATTATGGTCTAGTATGTACAAAATGTCCAATAAAAGTCAGTTTCCTTCTTTATTTCACAGGATTTACTTAAAAGTCATGTGAGCAGTTAACATTTCAATAGGAAGGATTGAAGTGATTTTCTGTCCCTTTGATGAAACCTAACATTATTCCTGTCTGTTTGTCTTGCTAACAAGGATATATTTTTCTTTGTTACAGCCAACATTTATGTAAAGGCATTGTGATTTTTCAGACTTAAAAAGGAGTTTCCAAGATTTTAATGAGTCAAGGTCTACGTTAAAAAGGGGAAAAAAAGACATCAAATTAATAATCTACTTTTCTGCTGTAAGAATCTAGAATAATAAAAAGATGATTTATAGAATTATGAGAGTGTGAATGGTATGAAAAGAAACTCATATCTTCAATTATGATGTGTTAGAGCTGGGTACTGGCTTCCAGAACTCAGAAGAGTTCACTGAATCTTAGAACGTTTTCACCTTCTTTCGTGCCAGGCACTCACTCATCCTTCAATTACTTAAAAAGAAGCTTCTTCCTAAAAACCCTTTATGCTGGTTATACTTTTTGACTACCACTGATTCCTAATCCCAGACCACCTCTGTTAATGTTAATTCTCCATCCTTCTACCCTCCTCTGATTCCTGGCAAGCTGACTCACGGAGACTAAATCACTTGGGCTCCTTTGTAGCCGTTGGGTTTGGCTGATGAAACAAAGTCAGAGGAAAGAAAACATGGGATGCTTTTTCTCAGCTCCCTCCATGCTCTGGGTAACACTTTCTGTCAGTGGCTGTGTCCTTCTGTAACTACAACTTCTATTGTGCCTCAATTCCAACTTTTACTACAATTGATAACACTCTTTCCCCCTTTCCCCTTCAGGAACAAGGGTGGTAACGGTTTCCTGCTCTCTATAGTCTCTGGACTATTTGTAGATTCCTTTAACCCACATCTCTGCAAGTGATCCCTTCCTTTGAGTTTCTTATTTTACCTGTATTGTGTTTTATTTCTTGCCAAGACCCTGACCACACACCTTCTCTAACCACTTAGACTAGGGTAGTTGCTCCTACTGTGAGCTTACATTGAATCCTGTCCTTCCCCATTGCATCATTTTCTTTCCACACATTTTCACTGTTATTTATTTAAAATCTTGGTCTCACTGGACTTTGTGAAGGGAGGTGTGCAATCAATATCATCCACTAGTTTGTTAACAGTACCTGCCACAGAGTTTGGCATCAGTAGGTGGTAATTGTGTGAGTTAATGAATGAGTGACTAATTAGTAGGTGTGATACTTATTTCTCCTCCAAATAGGTCTTAAAATAATAAAGATAGGCTCTGGGAGGGTGATTACATTTCGTAAAGGCTAGCTCTGTGACAGATCATCAAAGAAAGACTCATGCCCCATTTCTTGTTTTTACATAATGCCAGAGAATGAGTTCCAGTCTATAGAAGTTCAGACTTTATTTTTTTTGAAGAGTAGATAAATTGTTTATTATTTCAATTGTTGTGATTAGAAATTTATACTCTACTGTTAATATATTTGACATGTACACTTCTTACCTACGGGGTATATTGCAAGTTCAGATTTTACATTGCAAGAAAACTAAGGTCATTTAGAATTTTGACATGTACACTTCTTACCTATGGGGTATATTGCAAGTTCAGATTTTACACTGCAAGAAAACTAAGGTTATTTAGAATTTTCAAAATATTTATCAAGCAAAAAAAATCTTCATTTCATGACTTTCTAGCCCTGTTAAAATGGAAAAACTAGCATTCAATTTAATTAACGGAATATTATGATTAGATGCCCACCAGTGTGCACACTGTGTGAAGCCCTGTGGTGTGATGCAGTATGTCTCATGTGCTACTATAAGCTTCATTGCTCTGAATCATTTCCTCTGGAAGTTTTCTTTAAGATTCCTCTTGGTTTTCCATTGCCTCTTAATTTGTAGATGAGGAAACTTAAGGCTTTTCTGGAACTACCTTAAAAATCTAAAATATTCTTCCTGTTGAAATGGAGTATCTTATTCTGCCTAGAGTAATAGAGCTAACTCTTATTTGTCTCCCAGAGCACAGGATGGTGCTTGGCACCATATTAACATCAAGATAAATGAACAAGGTAAGTGAAATGATGAAGCAATTGGAGTACAGTAAATGGTCAACTCGGTCCCCAGAGACATATGACCCTTTGCAGAGAGAAGAAAGTAAATAGACATAAAAAAAGGAGCATCCAAATGATAGAGCATATTCCCAAGGAGATAATACGTGTTATTCTATAATACAGAGGTACGTGCCCATGCTCAAACTGCAGATGCACTGTTTTTCTGAAGTTACACATTACACAGATTTGAACAACAGTACTAAGTGAATGCAGAAATGACTATAGCAATAAAACAGAGTTGCTGAATTTTAGAAGGCAGAATATCTGAACCATAAAGAGTAACAGTTCTGGCATTCATATATCAATTTTGAAAGTTGGAAAGGACTAGTCTTGCACAAAGGAGTGTAAGATGGTGAATGTGAAGAATTTTGTTACCAAAAGGGAGATGCAGAATCAAGGCAATGAAGGAAGAAGATCCAGAGGAAATTTGGTATTGAGTGACATTAGTCACTCTCAGGAACCAAGGTCAGTACTATGTATATGATTTATTCATATTTGCATTAATTTATAATTTCCCATATATAGCCCAATCCATTTCTTTTTTGTTGTCGTTGTTGTTGTTGTAGTTTTGGCTGGGCCGGGTTTGAGCCCACCACCTTCAGTACATGGGACCAGCACCCTACTCCCTGAGCCACAGGCGCCACCCAGATCAACCCATTTCTTTACTTTTATACCTTTAGTCCCTTATTGTTGTCTCCACAAAATTCCAAGTAATAACTCATTTGGGGAATTATTATTGCATGCATTATTATACATGCAGTAAGTATATCAAACCAAATTCAAAGTCACTTAACAATTTTCCTAATTTCAAGAACCAGGCTACAACTTACAAACCATAACTTATCACTATAGAGTATAGCTTGTAACTGTAAACTATAACAATATGAAATTAACATCCTAAGGAAACGAATCCTCATTTGGATGATTTCTCCCTTTCAGAATCGTCTCTGAGTTAAGATAAGGCTAGGGCAAGTGGCAGACATGGTTAACTCCTACTTTTCACATTTCATGTTCTGTAAAAACTGAAATACCATTCCCTAAACCTTTATTCGATGATTTTTTTCTTGATTCAAATAGCTCCTAAATATTTCCAAGGGAGAACAAATAGAAAGATTCGTCCTTACTTTATTGATTCCATGGTAGTAAAATGATTCTCCCTCCAATAGTGCCTCACTCTACCTCTGAAAAACAATAATAATTAACACTTGGGTGAAGTTTGTTTATTGATGAGTATAGGTCTTGATATTGATTTTTCCAATTTCAGCTCTCCATTTGAAGCAACTCTCACATGCATTTTATTAAACATTCATTTGTATACACATTCAATTGGTTCATATAGCATACATATCTTTTATAAATGTATCTAGTATTGGAGAAATGCTATCTGATGGAACTTGTGATTTGATTTGAAATAGTAATTCCATCTTTAAAGAATATGAAGTCTCTCTACTGTCCAAACAAGGTTGTGGTGAGATGGAAAGAAATAAAGGGATGCAAAAACTTGTCAGAGTCTCAGTGGAAACTTAATGATATCCCAGCCGGGGTGGGGCCTGTGGCTCAGTGAGTAGGTTGCCGGCCCCTTATACAGAGGGTGGAGGCTTTGAACCTGGCCCCAGCCAAACTGCAACAAAAAATAGCCAGGCGTTGTGGCGGATGCCTGTAGTCCCAGCTACTCAGGAGGCTGAGGCAAGAGAATGGCCTAAGCCCAAGAACCAGAGATTGCTATGAGCTATGACACCACAGCACTATACTGAGGGTGACAGAGTAAGACTGTGTCTCTAAAAAAATTTTAAAAAATAAAAAAGATATCCCAGCCAAAAACATTTCTAGGAAAAAAGAGACAGACAAACAAACAATCCTGAAACAGGTGGCTTGAAAGTGATCATGGAGGGCAAGGCTCGAAATCTACTAGAAAACCTAAAGTCAAGGCTAAAAGACATTTGTATTTAATGTCTTTGTCACTGGGGGAAGAGGTAAAATCTTTCTGAGAAGGGAAAAAATGTGATTTAAGTTTTTCAGAGGAATAATAAAATTACACATGAAAGATAGGAAAAAATGTTATCTGGGGATAAGTAACTCTTATGTTTCAGTATTTTCAAAGAATGGCAGAATTTATATCATAAATACGTTTTTTTTTTCATTCTCAAATTATCTTGATTAGTCAGATTTGGACTTCTGGTTGAGAAAAATAAGGTTTCTTGGAAACAGATTAATCCTAAGGTGAGCCCTAGAGCATTAAATGATGATCACTCTTATTTATACAAAAATATAAATATATTTCAATTTTCCAAGGAGAGAGGAGGTGGGATGTGATGGAAATGTAAGGGAGTTTGAGAGAGTAAAAAGAGCAAGATGTTAAACCAAGTCCTAACAGGAAAACATGAACAGTGACCGTAAATGGCTTGGACACTTGGATACAGCAGACAACTAGGGTACATTTGATACAGTACCCTGATATTTCTCTTTTAACTGAAGTGAAAATTAACACAAAAGAGTCAAAAGACTTCTGAATTCACAAAGCTGGTACTAAAATCAGGTCTCCAAATGCTTCTTCTGGGGTTCTCCATAGAGAACTTAAACATATTAGCAAGAAGAAAACGAGTGATCCCATCTCAGGGTGGGCAAGGGACTTGAAGAGAAATTTCTCTAAAGAAGATTGGTGCACAGCCTACAGATATATGAAAAAATGCTCACCATCCTTAATCATCAGAGAAATGCAAATCAAAACTACTTTGAGATATCATCTAACTCCAGTGAGATTAGCCCATATCACAAAATCCCAAAACCAGAGATGCTGGCGTGGATGTGGAGAAAAGGGAACACTCCTACACTGCTGGTGGGAATGTAAACTAATACATTCCTTTTGGAAAGACATCTGGAGAACACTTAGAGAACTAAAAATAGACCTGCCATTTGACCCTGCAATTCCTTTATTAGGTATATTCCCAGATGACCAAAAATCGCATTACAACAAAGACATTTGTATCAGAATGTTTATTGCAGCCCAATTCATAATTGCCAGGTCATGGAAGAAGCCCAAGTGCCCATCAATTCATGAATGGATCAACAAACTGTGGTATATGTACACCATGGAATACTATGCAGCCATTAAGAAGGATGGAGACATTATGTCCTTCATGTTCACATGGATGGAGCTGGAGAATGTTCTTCTGAGCAAAGTATCACAAGAATGGAGGAAAAAGTATCCAATGTACACACCCCTATTATGAACTAATTTATACCTTTTATATGAAAGCTATAACCAAATAGCCTAAGAATATGGGGAGGGGGGAGGGAGAAGGGAGGGAGGAATGGGTGGAGGGAGGAGGATTGGAGGGATCAATTCTGAGGTTTATCTTACAAGGGTACAAGTGAATCTTTCTAAGAGTAGAATGTGAACATTTTAAAACAATAACTGAGAAAATGACATGAAGGCTGTGTTGACCAGTTTGATGGAAGTATTTCGGATTGCACATGAAAACCCCACACTGTACCCCAGAAGTGCATTAATGTACATAGTTACCATTCAATAAAAAACAAACAAACAAACAAAAAAACAAATGCTTCTTCTATGATCTTTTCTCCTATAAAAGTCCCACTCCAGGCTTAGAAGATAATTTAGAAAAAATTACTAATTTTAAAACAATTCCTAAAAGAAGTAAACTCTGATTATTATTTTAATTCATCGGAATGTCTACGACATTAGTCATTCTGATTCAATGTCTTTTCTTCACTTGCGACCATGTGCTGAAGTTCAAAACACCAAACAAACAAGTGAAATAAATATGATTTAATAATAGAAATTCAGGGAAACTTCACATAGAGTAAATGAAAATACAGTATTTTCTCTTATGAAATATACAACACAAACCATAAAACACAGGTGTATACTCAGAAAAAACAGAAAAAAAAATATACTTGTCAACTATATGACAAGTCCTGAATGAGGCAATTACCTGAGAATCTGCTGCCATAGAAAGAAATGAGGCAATTTCAAATATGCAGATAATACACAAAAAGAAATATTCTTTCCACTAAATATCATCCACAGTGGTAGAATAGTTCATCTAATTGTGGAAACCCATCTGTCATTTTTCAATACATCCTAGAGGGATTTAATTTATTTGCAACATCTATAATTTTGCATGCTATGTAAAGAATTCATTCCTTTCCTTCTGTTTAAAACTACTATAATTTCAACTTAGTAAACATTTGTTCTGTGTCTACAACATACAGGTCACCATGCTAAGTATTTTGGGAAGTATAAAGTTGAGTACTGTATAATCCTGGGTCTAAAATTAAGAAGACTGAACATTAAAAAATGAAGCAGAACATGATCAGCCCCATAAGAGAAATATTACTGCCTATGGAAGATCATAAAAAACAGAAATAATGTCTAGGTAAGTCATCTGAAATGGCTTCATGAAAGCAGAAGCATTTGATGTGTTTGGATAACCAAAGGTAGGCAGGGAGGGCCAGCAGGTGGCAGGAAGAGCATAAAAGATGCACAGACAGGCCTGCCATTCAACTTGGCTCCAGCATTGAGCAAACATATAATAAGCTGGAAACTAAGTAGCAAATAAAAGATTGTGTACAATATAAAGCCTTTAAATACAAAGGCAAAGAACCGGGAATTCATTTGGAAATGAGTGAGCAACTTTTTAAAGCTTTTCTCAAGGGAATGAAATGATCAGAACAGTAATTTCAACCCATTATCTCCCCATGTTCTAGAGAAATGAAAGACTGACCCCAGTATTATCACTTGAGGAGTCAGTGTGGCAGGGTAAGTGAGAAGATATAAGATTCTGAACCAGAGTTCTAATGATGGGAATAGAAAAGAAGGTATCATGTGAGACTTTAAGGTGGAATTTCTGAAGTGAGACAGCTGATTAGATGATAATAGGAATTGTGAGTAATAAATTACTCCAAAACTTAATGATTCAAAATACAGTTCCTGAAGATCAGGAATGCAAGATTAGTTTGCCTCTGGGGTAGATTCTGGCTTGAGCTATCTCATAAGATTGTGAACAGCTATTGGCTAAGGCTGCAGTTATCTGAAGGCTTGAATGAAGCTGAACAAGCCATTCCTGAGATGGCTCACTTATATAGCTGGCAAGTTGGTACTGGCTCTAGGTCCTCTCCACATAATCCTCACCATAGGGTTTTTGAGTGTCCTCACAACTTGGCCGCTAGTTTTCCCTAGAGGGAATGATCAAAGAATCCAATACCAAAACTGCAATGCTTTTTATAAGCTAGCTTCAGAAGTCTCTCTCACACTTCCACGGTAACCTAATTTTCACACAGATCAGCCCTAATTCAAAGGCTGGAAGAGAGTATACAAGGATATGAATATCAGGAAAAGAGGAACATTGGGAGATGTCTTGTGCCTGGCTACCAAAGTGTGGTTTTCTTTTGGTGGAGAAATCTACTTTATGGTCCCAGATCTAAGCATAGTCCATGATTGATGTGAAAAATGAAAGATGGCTTTGAGCTTTTGAGCTTATTGAATTTGTATAATTTTAGCTCTATACGCCATAGAAATAGAGTTGAAGAAGTCTAAGAGGAAAGATTATAAATTCGAATGTGTTTTTTACATATTTTCTTTAAGGAGGAAAATGCAAAAAAGAATGTAAACCCCTCAAATTTCAAAGATCCACCCAGAGGAAATTCAACACATACGCTTTTTATATTCAGTCCCTTCAAGTACACACATTTGAGTCATGAATAAGAGGTGTCATGAACCATTGCTTCATTTTAAATGGAACTTTAGGCTTTTCAGTAGATGCTGCAAGGTTGAAAGTAATTGGAAAATTTTCAGAAGAGCTTCTTAACAAATGTAGTGCTCATGGAGATACAAAGGAGTAAAGCAGAGATGATTTCACTTGCTGTGCTACATAAAAGCTGGTAAATTCCAAAAGAAATCATAATAGACTTAGACTTCAGACAGATGCAATTTTTCTTTGTAATAAAACTCAAATCCCTAAACTCTGATATCATTTTATAATGACAACAAGGAGTGTGACACACAGCCTCAGGACTATCTCTTGCCCTTTATAATCCGTATGGGTGCTATTCTTATATAGTGGACTTCTATCTTCATTGTCTTTTCTCATTACTTATTAAAATTTCACATACCATTCAACAGAGATTTTTAAATGCAATTCTGCGTGTACATGTGAGAGAAAATTTCATAAATTCCTTGTATCCTCACTCCATTCAAAACATTATGCATTTGTGTTGTTGTAGCAAGTATATAACCTGTTCATTAATATATCATTTTTGACAGTTGCAAGATAGTTTTACCTAAACTTTGGGACATCAACAATAAAATGAAACTGCCTTAGCCTAATTTCCTATCACGCTCCTTCTTGGATTCGATGATATAAGTAATTGATTATGCTATAATATTATACATTTCTGTGAAGGGGGTTTCTTTTCTTCCTATTAAGATGAATTGCATCTTTTAGAAACTAACGAGGAAAAGTTATCTAATTTTCTATTTTTTTATATGACCTGAGTAGAAAAATATTTCTTGGAAGATCCATTTTACGGCAGGGTTGTTTTAATTTATTTCTTCCAAGGTTTAGAGCAACATCTGTCCAATCTGTCACTAGCTACCATGGGGAAATTTCAGGTGACACTCATAAATCTTCCAAGTCTAGTGGTGTGGAACCAGGATACAGCCAACTAGTGAAGCATCCAGGGAATTATTAATAATGGAGGTGTACTGAGAGAAAGAGATAAAACTGCTGTTATGAGTTTTAAACATACAGCTTTATTTTCGAATCTCTTCCTTTTCATTGTGTTCTTTTTAGAAAAAAATAAAAACACTGGGCAGTGCCTGTGGCTCAAGGAGTAGGGTGTCGGCCCCATATGCTAGGGGTGGCGGGTTCAAACTCAGCCCCGGCCAAAAACTGCAAAAAAAAAAAAAAGGAACATTTTTAATAAAACTTACTTTGCAATCATAGAATTGAGAAATAAATGCTACTGTCAATATACAAAAGTTATTAGTGATAAGAAACAATTCAAGGTGTATAAAGATTTGCCAGGAGTGATTTGAGAGTTTTCCAATAAGTTCCGTTATATTCCTAGAGACAGAGAAGGAAATGTTTTAGGTAGCAGTCAGTCCCAGTGTGCTTCTTTAGCAGTTAAGTGCACTGTGAATCCCATCCATGGCTTCTGTCCACGATCAGTTTCTTTCTAAAATATGTCTGTGGCTCACAAAGGAGTACGTGGGCCACAACGTGGAGAAAATAACCCAGTGAGTTTTGATTATTGTGGTTAGTGTTGTGACATTTATAAAACCAATGGAATCAATTTTGAAATCATTTTCCTTCATACATAGGAAATGCTCAGGGGGTCATTGGCTTATATGTGGAAATTTAAAATATGGGCTTTGGCTTAGAAGGCAGAACCAAGACTGGAGTCGGAGTAAACTGACCATCTGAGAGGCTGAAAGAGAGAAAAGATGATTTGGCTGACTTTGAGAAGGAGAGATCTAAGACACAAGCAAAACTCTGGAACAAATTTAAAAATTAAAAGATGGGAGAATTGGTTTAAAAAAGGGGGGTGGGGATTGTCAATAGTGATAATCAAACACAGCAGAGAGGATAAATTGAGTAAAATCTAAAAGGTGCCATTAGCATGTGCCAATTAGGAACCACAGGGTAAATTGCAAGAACAGAGCTACCGAAATGAGGAATGAGTGAGTTGAAAAGTTAATAGAAGGTTATCGGTAAAGTTGAGCCATTAGGTGACCAACCCCTAAACTTATGCTTCCCCAAGGGGATATCCACTCAAATGACACTTTGGGTCTCTTTCTTTTTTATTTTTAAGTAGTCCTTTTCCAATCACCCCCATGGAGTATGTCACCTGTTTCTTATTGGGGATCTGGCTGGAAAAGGGGAGGGCTATTAAAGGCCCTGTTTTCTTTTTATTATTATTAATTTTTTATTGTTGGGGTCTCTTTCTCAGTCTCCCTTCCTTTTCAACATCTGTAACTCATTTCTGAGGATAAGTCAACAGATAGAGCAGCCTAAGAAAGCACCTCCTTTCTTTTAAGTGTTTCTTTTACTGAAGCAGCCAACTTACCAAAGCAGGGCCAACTTACCAACCAGAGAAGAACCATGTTTTTGGTCCAGGACATATGAGCAGACATGTGCCTCTGATAAAGGATATATACACTTTGTTTTAGCTTCTTGATATTTCCTAGAAATATAGAAAGGCAATGTCGTAATTAATTCCTGACTAAGGGTTTTGCACAATCTTTATCTTATTTTTTCTTCCCCGCCCTCCTTTTTCTTTATTGTTTGGGATTC
This sequence comes from Otolemur garnettii, assembly GCF_000181295.1. Classification (NCBI taxonomy): domain Eukaryota; kingdom Metazoa; phylum Chordata; class Mammalia; order Primates; family Galagidae; genus Otolemur; species Otolemur garnettii. The sequence continues at coordinate 719,225 of NW_003852467.1, forward strand.
ACTGGAGGTACAAAGAATTAGGTTACACAGATTGCATTTGTTAGGTATAGTCCTTCTTATCATTGTGTCCCACCCCCAAGAACTGTTCCATACACCACAACCCCTCCCCCACCTCATTCTCCTGCCCTCCACCCTGAATTGATTTGAGTTTTTCTCTTATGAGGGTATGTATTAGATCATCCACTGGCTTCATATTAGAATTGAGTACATTGTATTCTTGCCTCTCCATTCTTATGATACTTTACAAAGAAGAGTGTGTTCCAACTCAATGCTGGTGTGGATGTGGAGAGAAAGGAACACTTTTATACTGCTGGTGGGATTACAAAGTAATACATCCTTTTTGGAAGAAACTATGGAGAATCCTCAAAGAACTCAAATTAGACCTCCCATTTGGTCCTGCAATCCCATTACTAGGCATTACCAAGAAGAAAAAAAAAAATTCTTCTATCCTAAGGACATTTGTACTAGACTGTTTATCGCAACTCAATTTACTGTTGCTAAAATGTGGAAACAATTTTTCTTATAACAAACTGAAACTTTATTGTGTCAGGATTGTTGTGGACATCTTATTGCCAAAGAATGTTCGTAAGTGTAAAGAACTGACAAATATTTCTTCAGGTTTCTAATCCCATGTTCATTGCAATTCCCTCAACAATACCCAAGAGATTTTTTTTTTAATTATCCCCAAACTATCTCTCTCCTTCTTTTTTTAAATCAACATTGTCATTTTTTCCCCTTTATTGCTCCTAGGGGTTTTTTGTCTGTTTGTTTGTTTTGTTTTGTTTTTAGAGACAGACTCTCACTTTATCACCCTCCGTAGAGGGTCATAGCAGAGTCACACCGCTCACAGCAACCTCCAGCTCCTGGGCTTAGGCGATTCTCTTGCCTCAGCCTCCCGAGTAGCTGGGACTACAGGCGCCTGCCACAACGCCCGGCTATTTTTTTGTTGCAGTTTGGCCGGGGCCGGGTTTGAACCCACCACCCTCGGTATATGGGGCCGGCACCCTACTCACTGAGCCACAGGCATCACCCTACTCTTCGTGTTTTTCTTTATTACCTTCCTGGAATTCTCCTTTTTTTTTCTTGATCTTTATCTTGTATTTGAGCCATTGATGTCTGTATCTCCTCCAAATTTCTTAGGAAAAAAAATCTAGGTTTTGTGGAAAATGAAGCTTTTACAATTTTATGTGAGGAACTCTTTAAGAAAAAGCATATAGTACTATCATAACCTGTCAGAGGTTTGGCAAAGGCCTGTGCAAATGAAGGATTCCGAAAACTGGACTTAATTAGCATCATGGTAAATCTGCCCAGCACTGTTAATTCATCCCAGACCTGATCCTCTTTTCCACTGAGTTTCATTACACATTCATTGAGGGAAATGAGTAACAGGCCTTATGCTATATTTATTTAGCACCCCATTTTTACTTACTATGAAGCAATAGGTTGTGTAAAGCAGCAGCAGTGGATTTGGCAGGGACGCTCAAAGACTTAATTCCTAACAATGTAAACCTGTCTATGAATGAAATTGGAGCCTGATGGAATTCTGAACTGGGCAGGAAAGGCAACCTTCACTTTTGGTAATGCAACTTCACTTTGAAAGAGAGAGCTGAAGAAAAACAGGCATAGATGGAGAGAACTGACATACAAGAAAACAATGTATTTTTTATGAAGAAAAAGAAATTTTGGAGGCTGTCGATGATAATGAGTTGATATATCTATCAACTTTATATGTGTGTATATATATATGTAGTTAGTTGATATTACAAACATGTATTCCTATTACTAGAGAAATAATCTGAATGAATATACTTTAGCCTTTAAAATGAAATAGATCTTAATGCAAGTCCTGGCCCTGACAGTTACTAGCTATGAGATTCTAACTGCTGCACTCCTTATCAAGTCTAAATGGAGAAAATAATTAATGTTCAGCCTGCTATAAGGATTTGTCAAGTGTGTGTGTATGTAAATGATACCAAAATGAATCACAACCATCAATTTATTAGTAGTATTAAGCAATCAATATATGTGTGCATATATATACATATACATATACATATATATATACATTTATGATAGGTATATCACACACAAATATAATTGATACCATAGGCATTAAATAAGAATTAGAGATTAGGAGTTTACAAATATCCATATTTAAGGCAGAACAATAAATACGCCATTTAGATTACTTTCAGTGTAATCTATTTGTGAATATTTTTTCATTAAAGATTTTGCTTTTATTATAATTGTAGTAATAATTTTGTGGATTAACACGTGTCTTTCACTTTTTGCATTACACAGTTTGAACCAGGCAGCCAGATCTCATCACCTGCCCCCTTACCAAAGTTGTATGCTAGCAAATGTAATGTAAATTGATATCCTATTGAACATTTGATTTAGGGAACAAAATTCATCAGAGTTCCAATTGCTTTTCGATTCTCATAAGCATTACTCTATTTAAAGTTCTGAACTGTCTTGAGTTCTGAGTTACAAGCAGAATCTGAGTTGGGCTATTTGAAACATAAACAAATAATTTATTGAGATTCTGTATAGAGCTCACAGAACTGATAGCACCAGTATTTAGAAAGAAACAGAAATCTAGGTAACTCTTAAGTTATCAGGTGGAAAAGTCTCTATTACTAATACTCTAGTTTAGTGTTTTTCACTCTGTAGGTCAGGGCTTATAGTGATATGTGAAGTCAATTTCTGAGTCCTGATCAACATTTTAAAATGGAATAACATGGTATAGAACAAAATAAAAAAATAAGAACAGTACATGCATGCGTAGTCCTAAAGAATATTATCTCCACATCTACAATCATTCACTTAAGAACTAACGTGTTAAAAGAGCATCCAATTGAACAAACCTCAGTCATAGTCTTACTCTGTCACATATTTTACAATTTATGTCATTCTACTAAAATAAAAAATTGAAAAACTGTATAGACAATATTGTTTTTCTTTCAATTGAGTTACATTTTACACAAAACAAAATGGAAAGACTTTAATTACACAGTTAATTTTTTTTATTAAATGATAGCTATGTACATTAATGCAATCATGGGGTACAGTGTGCTGGTTTTATATACAATTTGAAGTATTTTCATCAAACTGGTTAACATAGCTTTCATAGCATTTTCTTAGTTATTGTGTTAAGACACTTATATTCTACATTTAGTAAGTTTCACATGTACCCTTGTAAGATGCACCATAGGTGTGGTCCCACAAATTCCACTTCTTCCACCTCCTCCCCCCTCCCCTCCCCTCCCTCTCCCTTTTCCCCTTCTTCTTGGGCTATAATTGGGTTATAGCTTTCCTATGAAACCTATAAATTGGTTTCACAGTAGGGCTGAGTACAGTTCAATAAGTTTGAAAAATACTACATATATATGTCCATTTAAACACACCCCAATTACTATAAAGAACATTTCTATATTTATAAAATGTTTCCCTGTGCTTCTATCTAGACAGTCTCCCAAATCATGCAGATAGGACCGTTATTTTGGTTTGTCACATGCCTAAGATTTTCCCCTTCTAGTACTTCATATGAATGGAAGCATTAAAACTTAAATGTTTTCAATTCTACTTTCTTTCACTTAAGATATTTTTGGAGATTTTTCCACATTGATTAGAATATTAGAGTTTCATCTGTTTTACTTCTTTTTTAGTAGTGAATTAAATACTGCACACTAAACATTTATAATGTTGATAGAAATCTAGATTGTTTCCAGGTTTTGACTACTATGAATAAAGCTGTGATAAATATTCTTATAAACATCTTCTAGAGGACATACATTCTATTTTTGTTTAAATACCTAAAAATAGAATTACTAAGTCATAGGATAAGGTACATAGTAGTTTTATTTAAAAATCTCCCATACTGTTTTCCCAAAGTGCTTGCTCATTTTATATTCTCTGGCAATGTATTTGTCAGTCTTTTTGAATATAGCAAAAAAAAAAAAAAAATGAAGTAGTAAATCTTTTTAGTTTTAATTGGAATTTTCTTAATGACTATTGATCTTTGAGACTTTTCTATATATCTACTAAATAGTTTCTAAATATCTACTTCTATATCTTATTTAGATAAATGTTAATTAAAAACCATTGCCATTTCAGATATTTGTTTTTCTTGTCATAGGAGTTCTTTATAGATTATGCTTAAAAGTGCTTTTTTACCTTGCAAAATATAATATTTTCTTCAAATTTTTGGGTTGCTTTTAATTTCCTTAACAGTGTTTCTTAAAACTCTTTATTTTTTTTTATGAAATGATTTTTCCCCTAGTATGATCAGTGGCTTCTCTATCCTAAGAACTTTTAGCAAATCTCAAGGTCATGACTGTATTCTCCTCCATTTTTCCAAGAAGATTTATGGTTATAGCTTTTATATTTAGGCCTGTGATCCAACAAAGATGTGTTTCTATATAATGAAAGATAGCAGTCTGGGTTCATTTATTTTTAATATGGGCATCCAATTGCTTTAAAACTATTTGTCAAAAACATTATCTTTTCACCCTTGAATTGTCTTATAACATTTGTCAAAACTGAATTGATGATAATTATAAAAATTTGTTTCTAGACTTTCTGTTACATTGACTTACTTGTTTAATCTTTTTTATCTATTTCAAATTTGAACTCATTGTTTTCCACCAACAAAAGCAAGAAATCAACATTTTTTCCTTACAATTGCAATTCATTAGAAAAGTCCAGCCATCTCCAATTTTCTTGTTGGATAAAGAAACTCTTTGAAGACAAGGACTTGTGCCTTGTTTAGTTTTATATCCTTACTATCTAGTTTAGTGCCTGGCATGGTAAATGCTTAACAAATGTTTGATCATCATGATATAATTTAGCACACTATTAGATCCTTCAAAGAACGCAATATTACTTTATCACAACATTAGTACAATTTATAACAGATATATTTTCCTTCATTCTAAGTCAAAGGCTCTATAATCACGACCCACAGGAACTATATTAAAGGGCCACAGCTTTATAAAGGTTGAGAACCACTGATCTATAGAAAGCCTGTAGCAGCTACATCTTTTAGGAATGAAGTTGGCCACTCTACAGTAAGTAGCTTTGGGAAGAGGTGTAGAGTGTGAGCATAGTGAAGTCAGCCATCCCTCCTCTTGTTGCCCTTGGCAACAAGATTGGGCAGCCAAACTTGAGAAAAACATTAAGCCCTATAATTTCAAAATCAGAAATGTTCTATGTTAAGTTTTAATGGACATTTAAAGGTCAATTCTTTCCTCTGATTTAAGGGAAATTTTCCTGCCAGATGTGGGGAGGTGAACCACAATGTCTTTATTACGCTAGCTTTGCAGTAAGTTGTGAAATGAAATCCTCCATGTTTATTCTTCTCATTCAAGATTGGCTAGATATTCTGTTTTGTTTGCATTTCCATATATTTTTAATGAGCTTGCTAATTATTTCCCCCCCTCAAGTAGTTTGATGATGATTTTATTAGAATTGACTCCATAGGTTCATTTGGTGCAAATGGTCTTCTTAACAATATTGACTGATTCTTCTGATCCATTGATATAGTATACCCACCCCTTATTCTATGATACTGATTTGATTTAGAACAAATATTTGTTTTGACACATGCTCCTTTGGTGTTTAATTAAACTGTGCATTTAGTATACTTCTACTTATGAGTAAGGTTTTGTGTCTGGAATTCTTCTATAAGAACTGTTGGAGATGGATGAATTTCCTTTATTATTTATATATGTCCATTCTAACTTCTAAGATCTCAGATGTTCTCCCAAGTTAGCCACTCTTTATTAGCTAAGTCAGTTCCTCTTCTTTTATTGTCTTTGATTCTCATACTGTTTCTATTAAGAAAGTATTTGAAGTATAAATTTAAAATAAATAAATAAATTTCAAATCACTTTGGTTCTACTTTGTCATCCTAAATAAGCTTGATTCGCCCAGACAAAGTAACTAAACACAGGTATTGTTGTCACTCAAATCTTTGATATTGCAATAACTTAATCATTTCTCTGCTTCAATACCAAATGAAATCACATTGTCTTTATTATGAGAACTCTGTTTCCTCTGTTTGTGTATGTGTGTTTTATTAATAAAATCTACCCTCCATATAGGTAAAAACACAATCTGGGTGTATAGACACTAAAGCCTTGATACATGTTTACCTAATTACCAGGGTCAAGTTGAGTTCACACTGTGAGATCTTAGACTTGAGTGCATGGAAAAGCCACTTAATCCAAGAGATTGGGCCAGTCATATTTTTTTTTTCCTGAGATTGGAATTAGTTCAAAATGACATTAAAAGAAACTTGACTTAGGGCTTCTGAAACATAATTATTTACTTATGTCTGGCACAAAACACACATACTGTTGGCCTCTATCCCTCAAAATTCTTTCTACTATTAGAAGTCAAAAAATTTCAGCATGTATATCTAGTTGAGAAAATAACACATGTTTCTCTCTCCTCTTCTCTTTTTCTTCCTCTCTCCTCCTCCTTCCCTCCCTCCCTCCTTTTCCCCATGCACCAATAAAATGCTTGTAAAGTTTCAATACTTAGAAAGCTCATCTCTCTTTGATATATATCTGAATTAGAACTAAAGGGCTTTCTTTTTTTGTCATTTAATTTTTGTGTCAGTATAATCTTCCTGGTTAAAAGCCAGGCTGATGTGGGTCAAGGTAGGTTCAAATTGAAACTCCCATTGTCCAATTTTAGTGAGGTTTGTCCTGCCCCAGCCCAGTTAAAAACTTACTACAATCTAAGCTTCCATAAGACACCAGTGTTAAAACCCCACATGACTTATAAAAACACAGAAACCTAATGCTTCCTGCCTAGACCACACCAGAAGTATGAGTCATTTCATTATTAATATCAGCTCAAGGTTTCCACCCAGCAACCCAAGATATTGGTATACTAGGTTGCTAATAAATAGCCCTCTTATTCCATGAACATAAATTAGAAAGTAGTTCAGTGATATGCAAAGAAATAAAATGAAAGAAAAAAAAAGTCAAAGTAGTAGTTTCACTACCAATAAGGCTGAAAGACCCAACTCCCAATATCAGAAAAATATAAAAAGTATTAAAAACTCTACAAAAAGATATATGTGAATTGAATAAAGCTACCAAACATTATTTAAAGCACTAAGTGGGGATGTCAGCTATTCTTCAGTCTTTTCAAAGCACTTACAAATATAATTATGTTTCATTTTCTATGTAACTTAAGAAGCTTGTTCTAAAATTATTTGATAAAGCAAGTGACCAAGTATAACTAAAGCAATTTGGGGTGAAAAAAGCAATGACAGAGGTTTGAAATTTCAGTTATCACAGTATATTTCAAATATTTATTGAGGTTAAGAAAGTGCAGTTCTGGAAAAGGAATGGGAAAACAGATGAACAAAAAATACAGAGCACAGAAAGGTACAGAAATGGCACGGTGCCTGTGGCTCAAGTGGCTAAGGTACCAGCCACATAAACCTAAGGTGGTGGGTTCGAATCCAGCTGGGGCCCGCCAAAACAACAATGACAGCTGCAACCAAAAAAAAAAAAATAGCCAGGTGTTGTGGCAGGTGCCTGTGGTCCCAGCTACTTGGGAGGCTGAGGCAAGAGACTTGCTTGAGCCCAGGAGTTAGAGATTGCTGTGAGCTGTGATGCCATGGCACTCTACCCAGAGGGATAGCTTGAGGCTCTGTCTCCAAAAAAAGAAAAAAGAAAGAAGGAAGATACACAGAAATAAATGAAATCTGTACATGTGACAGAAATAGCATTATTCATCAGTGGAAAATACATGGATTATTTATCTTTGTAAAATTAATTATCCAAATAAAAAATAAAATTAGAATCTTTACATCTTACTCATAAAGCAGTTATGGATGGATTACAACATAAACGTTTAAAAAATTAAAAGTAATACTGGACATATATTCGAGACTTTAGGGGAAAACTTCTTAATCAAAAAGTCTTTCTTGCATGCAGAAGCCTTTCTATGCATTTTGATGAATAATTAATTGTTTGAGCTTTTTGGAAGGTATAAGCTTTTAGGTCACCTTCAAGTATGAAGCTAAAACTTTTAATTTTCTGTTACAACTTTTGGCATCTCAATTACACAGTATCTGAGGAGAAATTTGTAATGTCCATGACTGAGTTTTGTAAAATATTCATGATACTTTGATGATACTCTGGTGAATTACACTTTTATTCTCTAAAATTGAATCTTGGCTCATCTTAAAGAAAGCAACGTTTTGCAAGTAAAGGGTAATTATGGAATTCCACTTTTTAAAATCATTGAACAAAATACAATGGAGTTTGGAAAGTACTGGTAGTGACATGTCCATAAAGAAGGCACTGTATAGCACTAAAAACCCTATGACTAACAGATCTCATTTAATACTTTGGACCACTATTGTCTCCTATTTTTCTGGCCCAACATTTTTCAAGGTAGTGCCTTTGACAATTACGCATTCATTTTGTCATCTCTTAATTTTAAAATTATTGAAACCTACAATAGATCTGTTCCCATGATCAATAATATAATGTAAGAACAAATATGCCTTGGTCTATGTTTATGAGGAATTCAGAGTTTAAAGTGAAGAGGCAGTTATTTGGCCTGACAAATTACAAAGTATCATAGAAAGTACTATGGAAAACTTTTATGGAGAACACTATGGCTGCTTATCCAACAGATATCTCTCTTTATCTTTTCTTTGTGAACAAACTCTAATTCTGACCAGGTACTGGGTAGAGATGCCTTGATGTCAGGTAAGGACCAAATTCACTACACAAGGATGACATGCATATTAGATTATTAGTGCAGCTGTAACAAATCACTACCAACTTAGTGGCTTAAAATGATAAAAATTTATTAGTTTAGCATTCTAGAGGTCAGAAGAGTGTCACAGTAAACTGAAATTGAACTGTTAGCAAGGCTGCTAGTGGAGAATTTGTTTTCTTGCCTTTTCCAGATTATAGAGGTTGTATGCAGTCTTTGGTTTATGGTGTGATTCATTTTAAAGTCACCAGCACTGGGCTGAGTCCTTCTCATGCTGCCATGCCTTGGACTGTCATGTTTATGTGCCTCCTCTTGCATCTGTAAGGACCTTTATGATTACATCAGGCACACCAGGATAATCTTTCCAACTCAAGGTCAGTTGATGAGTAATCTTAATTCCTTTATACCATATACTTTAACATATTCACAGGCTCCTATAAGTAGAACAGGAACAACTTGGAGATGGGTACAGTTCTACCTGTTAGAACATGTGACCCACTTATATTCAATAAAATATTGAATAAAATTTACAGGGGTATTCAAAGAAAAGAAAGTTCTGATGAAATGTGATATGGGACATTGTAGCAGCAATTAGGCAACCATAATGTAATAATCCATGTGATAAGTACCTATGAGTATGCTGGAGCACAAGGATGGAATATAAAAGCTGACATGGTTGAGCAGGTGAATAAAGCTGTTTATTCCTTGCTTTGTGTGGAAAAAACCTTCCATTTGTTAAGTCAATGTTATATTTCCCATATTGTTATTACAGCCAAAATCATCTTGATGGCTGAAGTTTTATATGGAAGAAGACAGTTGAGTTTTATGTAGAAATATAACTGGAAGATTTTTTTAGGCAGAAAAACAAAGTCAAGAAATTTTAGAAAAAGATAGCAACAAGTTGATATTTGAAAAGTCATTTTTGTTTTTTTTTTTTTTTTTTTTTTTAGGAAAACTTGAGCATTTCTGCGTGCAATGGTTGGAGATAATACCAAAGGAAGTGATAGAGGCAGGACTGTGTGTGTGAAGCTCAGCTCAGACTTTTCTGTAGGGAAGGAAAACAGTTGAAATACAGAGTTATGTGCTATAATTAAATTTTAGTTAAAATTAAGCCTCCATAGTTCAAAAAAATGAAAAACAACATTTAAAGGGTAGTAGTAAACCACTTCAAAATGTAGCAATTATGATGGAGAAGATATTAACAACCTTAATATTTAACGAATTCTTACAAATCTATGACAAAATCACTGATGTCTCAAATTAAAAATGGGTAAACTACATGAAGAGACAAGTCACAAAAATACAAATATTAATAATCACATTAAAATATAAAATTCATTAACTATTGATAATTACAAATGAAAACACTTCATTTTTAATATTACATTTTTAATTGACTCATACTAATACTACGTATTTATGGGATATGCAGTGATGTTGTGATATATATGGTTATAGTGATCAGGTTAAGGTAATTAGCGAATACATCATTTCATATGTATGATTTCGTTGTGTTAGGACCATTCAATATCCTTCTTCTGGCTATTTGAAACTACTTAGAACATTATAGTTAACTATAGTCATTCTACAGTGTTGTAGAACATTATAAATTATTCTTCCTATCTAGCTGTTAGCTTTTATCCTTTGGCAAATCTCTCCCTCTTTTCCCTTACCCCTACCCTTCCCATCTTCTAGTATTCTCTGTTGTACTTTTTACTTCCATGAGATCATATTTTTTTAGATTCCATATATGAATGAGAACATGCAGTGTTTAACTTTCAGTTCCTGGCTTATTTCTTTTAACATAATATCCTCCAATTCTATCCATGTTGCTATGAATGATAGGATTTCTTCTTATAGTATTATTCTTTGGCTTTTAATGCTGGTCTCATAAATGAGTTTGGAAGTATGCCCTCCTCTTCAATATTTTTTGAGAGTTTGAGCGGGATTGGTATTTGTTCATACTGTTCATACTTAATTGTTTGATAATATTCAGGCATGAAGCCAGCTGGTCCTGGGATTTCCTTTAATAGGAGACCATTTGTCACTGATTCAATCTTCTTAGTCCTTATTATTTGGTTCAGATTTTTTGCATTTTCATTATTTAGCCTTGATAGGTTATATTTTTCTAGGAATTCACTCATTTCTTCTAGATTATTTGGTTTGTTCATATATAATTATTCATCATAACTTCTCAATGTCATTTGTACTTCCATATTAACAACTGAATGTATTTCTTTCATTTTTTTGGACATCTTTTCTTTCCTTTCTGATTTTATTTTTGAGTCTTCTCTCCTTTTTCTTAGTCTAGCTAAGAGTTTGGCATTTTTTTTTAACTTTTAAAAAAACTATTAGTTTCATTGAACTTTTCTATTGTATTTCTAGTCTGAGAAGATATTTGATAGCATTTCAATCTTCTTAAATTTGTTAGGAATTGGGCCTAAAATATATCAATACTGTAGAATGCTCTGTGTGCACTTGAGAAGAATGTGCATTCTGTTGCTATTGATTGGAATAGTCTATATATGTCTATTGGATCCATTTGGTCTAAAGTATCCAACATCATTCATAATCAGGGAAATGAAAAATAAAACCACACTGATATATCACCCCATAGCTGTTAGAATGGATACTATAAAAAAGATGAAATATAACAAGTGATGTTAAAGATGTGGATAAAATAGAACCCTTGTACATGGTTGGTAGGAATGTAAATGAGTAAAGAGATTTTGGAAAACTGCGTGAGGCTTTCTCAAAACACTAAATATAGAATTACCATATAATCCAGCAATCTCACTCTTAGTGTATATCCAAAGGCACTGAGATCAGTATGTTTAAGGCACATGTGCACTCCCATGTTCAATGAAGCATTATTCTAATAGTTAAGATTTGGAAAAAGCCAAATCACCCATTATCAGAAGAATGCATTATAAAAATATGTATATAAATATATATACACACACAGAGATATATATGTATATATATGCGCACACAGATATATACATATACACACATATGTGTATATATATCATTATATATTAAAATATATAATTCTTACATATTATATTAGTACATATAATATGCATATATGTATATATTTGTAGTAGTAGTAGTAGTATTCAACCTTAACAACAGAAATATTTGGCTAAGTTTGGTGGCTCATGCCTATGTGGAAGGATGAGGCCAGAGGAGCACTTGAGCCTAGGAGTTTGAGACCAGCCTGACCAACATAGTGAGACCTTGTCTCTACAAAAATAATTACAAAATGTAGCTAGGCATGGTGGTGCATGACTTTAACCTAACTACCAGAAGGAAGACACAGGAAGATCATTTCAGTCCAGGAGTTTGAGTTTTCAGTGAGCTGTGGTGATAACCTGCACTCTAGCTCAGGCAATAGAGCAAGACATTGTCTCAAAAGAACAAAAACAAAACCCAATATTTTTCATTTGAAACAACATGGATACATTTAGAGGACATTATGCTAAGTGAAGTAATTTAGGCACAGAAAGACAAATTTCACATGATCTCACTTATATGTGGAATGTAAATGAAATTTATAAAAGTTGATTATAGAATTGTGGTTACCAGATGCTAGGATAAGGTTAGGGTTTGGGAAACAGAAAACATTGGTCAAAGAGCACAAGATTTCAATTTTACAGGAAGAATAAGTTCTGGTGACTTATTGCGCATCAAGCTTTATTTAATATATTGCATACTATTTCAAAATTGCTAAAAGAGATTTTAAATATGTTTACCATAATGAAATAATAAGTACATGAGGTGCTTGATGTTAATTGTCCTTATTTGCTCATTCCACATGCCATAAAAGCATATAATTATTAATAAAATTATCAATAAAAGTATTTTTTGTTGTTGAAGAGTCATTGAGGGTACAAGAAACCAGGTTACACTGATTGCATTTGTTAGGTAAAGTCCCTCTTATAATTGTGTCTTGCCCCCAAAAGGTGTGGCACACACTGAGATCCCCATCCCCTCCCTCCTTCCCTCTCTCTGCTCTTCCTTTCCCCCACCTCCCTCCTTTCAATAAAAGTAATTTTTAAAAACTTCAAAATATTGGAAGGGGGCTAAATTGTTGTGGATAAGGTTAGATGAGGCAAATGGCACTGCTATATTTCTTTCTTTCTTTTTTTCAGAGACAGAGTCTCACTTTGTTGCCCTCAGTAGAATGCCATGGTGTCACAGCTCACAGCAACCTCCAGATCTTGGGCTTAGGTTATTCTCTTGCCTCAGCCTCCTGAGTAGCTGGGACTACAGGCGCTTGGCACAACACCCAGCTTTTTTTTGGTTGCAATTTGGCCAGGGCTGGGTTTGAACCCGCCACCCTCGGTATATGGGGTGGGTGCCCTATTCCCTGAGCCACAGGCACTGCCTGGCACTGCTATATTTCTAATGAAACCTTAGAGAATATCCTGATCACTGTAAAGCCGAGGTTATAGTTTCTCTCTGCCAACAATAAAATGCATATAATAAGAATTCATATTCATAAAGAGAAAGAAGGGAAAATGTATTTTCACTATGCTGTTTCAAAAGGCAGAAAAATAATTTGATCAGATGACTGATTCTCATCTGTCATGAAAAGCTTTCTTATGAAGAAAAAAAGAATCTCACTATGTTTCTAATAGTAAAATGCCCTAGTCTCATTTCTTGCCTAATGAATTATTTACACACTCCAATGAAGGTCATTTATACTCAATCTGCACTTACACAATACTCCAGAAGGTGGTACACACATTTATAAGAGAATCTCTTGTGTATTCAATGTATTCTCTTACTTTACTCTGTGAAAATGTTGGTTTTATCCATTTTAGAGATAAATGAAGATGAATGTTATGATACAGCAGCTATTTTGTGATCCCAGAGCAATGTGTGAAGTCAGTGTTTATAAGCTCTTGTTATTTGACCAGTACAAATAGACAAAATAGAGAAAGAAACACTGTAACCCTAAAAGCATGGCCCAGTCCCTTATTCTGTATACCGTGATCCTGTTGCCATTTGTTGACTCTCCCTCCACCTTCCTCCTCCCTGACCCAGCTGCTCTGGGTACTAGCACTCCATGACCTAGGGCATGGTCAGGAGAAATTAGAGGAAGTTGCATCTTTAAAGATAGTGCTTTTAATATCTTGGGAAATGTTTTAACTGACAAATGGGTTGCTAGTTTTTTTCATTCGAAGTGCATTTACCTACTTAGCTCATTCGTATAACAGTAGCATATATTCCTTCTTGGAAGAGCTCTGTGATGGGTTTTCTGATTTTAGAGCAACACATCATTTGAAGTTATCAATTTGACATAGTCACTGAAATATAATGAATCTCTATGTAAAGATGCAATGGTGAAATTAACAGAGGAAGGGGGCAGCAGCATGACTACTTGGCTGGATTAACATTATAGCAATAAGTTCTAGTTCCTTATAATTTGCTAAAACACAGGACCTCTTTAGAGGTAAAACTGGGAACATTTTAAAGTGGTTACAAATGCCAGCTATCTCTTGAGAATTTCACTTTAGAAATGAAATTTAATTGTCAAAAAAAAAAACAATTAAACTATTAATCCTGTGGCTTTGTATCAGTATTTTCTGAATGATAATAATACAAGTTTTGAGATTGTGAATCACAAAAAGTCTTTAATTGCTAAATTTAGACATCCAATCCTAAAGTAAGCGAACAATTGATGATACTTCAATTTCAATAGAAAGGGCATCAGATACTATTTGAGAAGAATTATGCAGAATTTGGGAAGTACAGAATCATTTATTCTCTAATTCAACTGTGAATAAACTTTGTACCTATGTGTCAATATCCACCATAGTTTGTACTTGTATTATCTCTACCAAAAGCAGTGAATTTTCTCATTCACTCCCAACTCTATAAAAATAGTTTCCCCCAAAAAATCTATTTCTGAAGTTTCATCTGTATGGGATTTTATTCACAATAGCCTCCCAACTTTTTTTTTTTTAATCAGAAAACTACTGCATGAGTAAAGGAAAATTGTTTTCCTGCATTACTTGCATCCGAGGCTATGCCATATAAAAAGATTGGAAGATCTTCTAGTAGAAAAGATTTAAGTCAATCATTTAGATGTTCAATAATCTCTTTAAAGTGGAGCTGTTTATTTTGTATTATTACAGTAGATTTCACCCTGACACATAAAAGTTTACTTGCAATTTTGGAATCAAAATACTTTTGGTAGTAGTAAATTCAAAAAAGTCATTTGGACTGAAGGACTGATGATGATATATAATGCAGTAGGCCATCACACCTTCTGTTGTGACTACTTTATCTTCTTCATGTGGCATCATGTGAATTTCTCTTACTCAAAAATATGTTATTTTGTCACTGACTTTGGTCCTAGTTGAGAAATTAATGCACAGTTGTTAGTAAATAATTGTTTCTATCTAACATTCCATGCTTTTCTGTACTGAATGAACAATTGCTTATTGCCCAAAAGGATCCAAAGGGGCTTATTCCTTATTTGATAAGTATCCACTGCTCATCAAATTGATTACAATATTTAGCCTGGCCAAGGAAACCCTGATCTCCCTATGACTCTGACAGGCACAAACCTCTAGTGCATTTGCTGATTGGCTCATTGGAGGGAACTGGGTTACAGCCCCATGGGGATACCAGTGACTGGGTGCAAGGTGGGGAAGGAGACATCAACCTCCCTGCAACTAATTCATTTGCTGGGTGGGCCTTTCTGACTCCTCAGAGCACTGGAGTGAGCCACTCCTGAGCTGCCGTCTAGTTTCTGGATACCTATTGAATTCTCCCACTTGAGACTTGGTGCTGACTGGCACAATTGGTTTGGAACTCTTGACCTGGGCCAATCACCTGAGGACCCTCTAAGCTGAGACTTCAACTCAGAGTCACTGATTTACTGGGATTGGACAAAGACTAGCTGAATACAAGACAGAGTTACCAAGCCCCACCACACCAAGCAGGTCCCCAGAGTCACAGGCTGTAGTGCTGTGTGGTTCCTTTGCAAAGCTATAGGGGAAAATCTGCAGTCACCAGTCCCAGCTCTCTGGCAAAAAGCTGTTTCATTACTACTCCAGGAGCCCTCAATCCAATTTCACCTTACCTGCTCATCTAGCCAAATGGTGAAAAATAATCATGGGGAGGAATCAGTGGAAAAATTCTGGCAGCATGAATAATCACAGTAGATCAACTCCCCCAAGTAATGACAGGGTGGACATACCAGAATATCCTATTCATAAAAAATGGCTGACATGTCAGAAATTGAGTTTAGAATTTGGACAGCAAATAAGGTTAACAGAATAGGAGTGAAGCTGGAACCACAAATTCTAGAAATAATTCAAAAGTTGTTCAAAAAGTCAATAATTCAAAGACAAAATCACCAAAGATTTTGACACATTGATAAGAGAATTTGCAGCCCTACAAGATCTGAGAAATACAGTAGAATCCCTCAGTAACAGAATGGAGCAGGCAGAAGAAAGGATTTCTGACATTGAAGACAATGCTCTTGAAAGATACCAAATGCTCAAAGAGGAAGAGAAGTGGAGAGCAAAAATGGATCATTCTCTTAAAAAGCTGTGGGACAATTCCAAGAAAACAAACATTTGCCTTACAGGAATCACTGAAACTGATGAGGTTGTTTCAAAAGGTCCAGATGCTCTACTCCAAGAGATAATTGAGGAGAACTTCCCAAATATGCAAAGAGATTCTAAAATTCAGATAGCAGACAGTTTCAGAACCCCAGCACAACTCAACCCAAACAAAGCATCTCCCAGACACATTGTAATTAACTTCACCAAAGTTAACATGAAGGAGAAAATTCTGCAAGCAGCCAGATATACAAAAATCATAACCTACAAGGGGAAGAATATTAGAATGACTGCAGATCTCTCTGCAGATACTTTTCAAGCCAGAAGAGGGTGATCATCAAACTTTAACCTTCAAAAGCAAAACAATTTTCAACCCAGGATCCTGTATCCAGCTAAACTGAGTTTCATTTATGATGGAGAAATCAAATACTTTAATAACATTCACATGTTGAAGAAATTTGCCATAACTACACCAGCTCCCCAGGATATTCTCAGACCCATTCTCCACAATGAACAGCACAATAATCTACCACCAAAGTAAACTCACTCAGAAACTTTTGACCAAATCTCAACTTCCACAGTGCTGAAAGGATTAAAAATGGCCACTGGACTTTCAAAAAACCAACACCCCAAATACTTCCAGGCTTATCAATGGGCTCAATTAATGCGAATGGCTTAAATTGTCCTCTAAAGAGGCACAGGTTGGCTAACTGAATACAAAAACTCAGGCCATATATTTTCTACATACAAGAATCTTATCTTACCTTAAAGGATAAATATAGACTCAAGGTGAAGGGATGGTCATCTATAATTCAGGCAAATGGAAATCAGAAAAAAGTAAGTGTTGCAATTTTATTCGCAGATACAATAGGCTTTAAACCAACAAAAGGAAAGACAGATAAGGATGGTCACTTTATATTTGTTAAGGGAAATGCTCAACATGATGAAATTTCAATTATTAACATTTATTCACCCAACCAGAATGCTCCTCAATTTATAAAAGACACTCTCACAAAAATGAGCAACTTGATTTCCTCCAGCACTATAATAGAGATTTTAACACCCCTTTGCCATTGTTGGATAGATCCTCCAATAAAAAACTAAGCAAAGGAGTTTTAGACTTAAAATTAACCATTCAACAATTGGATTTAACAGACACCTACAGAACATTTCATCCTAACAAAACTGAATACACGTTCTTCTCATCAGCACATGGAACATCTTCCCAAATTGATCACATCTTAGGTCTAACCTCAGCTTATTTAAAAGAATATAAATTATTCCTTGTATCTTCTCAGACCATGCTGGAATAAAAGTTGAACTCAGTAACAACAGGAATCTACATACTCACACAAAGACATGGAAACTAAATTACCTCATGCTTGAATGATAGCTGGCTCACAGACAAGATTAAGAATGAAATTACCAAATTTTTGGAACAAAACAATAATGAAGATACTAATTATCAGAACCTGTGGGATAATGCAAAGGCAGTCCTAAGAGGGAAATTTATAGCATTGCAAGCCTTCCTTAAGAGAACACAAAGAGAAGAAGTCAACAACTTAATGGGACATCTCAAGCAACTGGAAAAGGAAGAACATTCAAACCCCAAATCCAGAAGCTGAAAATAAATAACCAAAATTAGAGTAGAATTAAATGAAATTGAAAACAAGAGGATTGTACAACAGATCAATAAATCAAAAAGTTAGTTTTCTGAAAAGGTCAGTAAAACAGATAAACTTTTGGCTAACCTAACCAGAAATAAGAGTAAAATCCCAAATTTAATCAATCAGAAATGACAAAGATGAAATAACAACAGACTGCTCAGAAATTGAACAAATCCTTAATGAATATTACAAGAAACTCTATTCTCAGAAATATGTACATATGAAGGAAATAGACCAATACTTGGAAGCATGCCACCTTCCTAGAATTAGCCAGAAAGAAGTAGAAATGTTGAACAGGCCTATATCAAGTTTTGAAATGGCATCCACTATACAAAATCTCCCCCAAAACACAAGTCTTGGAGCAGATGGCTTCACATCAGAATTCTACCAAACCTCCAAAGAGGAACTCATACCTATACTACTTAACCTTTTCCAAAACATAGAAAAAAGAGGGAATACTTCCCAACACATTCTACAAAGCAAATATCACCCTGATCCCCAAAACAGGAAAAGACCCAACAAGAAAAGAAAATTATAGACCAATATCTCTAGTGAATATTGATGAAAAATATTCAATAAGATCCTACCAAACAGAATCCAGCAACACATCAATCAAATTATACACTATGACCAAGTGGGTTTTATCCCAGAGTCTCAAGGCTGGTTCAATATACGTAAATCTATAAATATAATACATCATATTAACAAAATAAAAAACAAAGACAATATGATCCTTTCAATCGATACAGAAAAAGCTTTTGTTAATATGCAGCATCCTTTCATGATCATGTGATCATGATCACTTAAGAAAATTGGTATAGAAGGGACATTTCTTAAATTGATAGAGGCAAACCCACAGCAAACCCACAGCCAGTATTATATTGAATGGAGTAAAATTGACAACATTTCCACTTATATTCAGAAGCAGGTAAAGTTTCCCACTGTTTCCACTGCTTTTTAACATTGTAATAGAAGTCTTTAGCCATTGAGATCAGGCAAGAGAAGATGATCAAGGGTATCCATATATGGTCAGAGGAGATCAAACTTTCATAGTTTGTAGATGATATGATTGTACACCTGGAAAACCCCAGGAACTCAACTACCAAACTCTTGGAAGTGATCTAGGAATACAGCAGCATCTCAGGATACAATACTGGCAAATCAGTAGCATTATATATACTAACAATAGTCAAGCTGAAAATATAGTCAAGGACTCTATTCCTTTTATAGTAGTACCAAAGAATATGAAATATCTAGGAGTGTACCTAACAAAGAATGTGAAATATCTCTGTAAAGAGAACTATGAAACTCTGAGAAAAGAAATAGCTGAAGATGTTAACAATGGAAAAACATACCATGCTCATGGCTGGGAAGAATCAACATTGTTAAAATGTCTATACTATGCAAAGCAATCTACAGATTTAACACAATCCCTATTAAAGCACGTCTGTCATACTTTAAAGATTTGGAAAAATTAGTACTTCATTTTATATGGAAACAGAAGAAAACTTGAGTAGCCAAGACATTACTCAGAAGTAATCAGGAGGAATAAATCAGGAGGAATCATGCTACCAGACTTCAGACTATACTATAAATCTATAGTGATCAAAATAGCATGGTACTGGTGCAAAATAGAGAGGTAGATGTATGGAACAGAACTGAGAATCAAGAGATGAATCCAGACACTTATTGTCATTTGATCTTTGATAAGCCTATCAATAATATAAATTGGGGGAAAGATTCCCTACTTAACAAATGGTACTGTGTGAACTGGCCAGTGACTTGTAGAAGACTGAAACTGGACCCACATGTTTCACCATTAACAAAAACTGACTCTCACTAGATAAAAGACTTAAGTTTAAGATATGAAACTATAAATATTCCTGGAGAGAGAGCAGGGGAAATACTTGAAGAAATTGGCCTGGGAGAACACTTTATGAAAAGGAGCCCCCAGGCAATTGAAGCTATACCAAAGATACATCACTGGGATCTGATTAAACTAAAACACTTCTGCACTGCCAAGAACACAGTAAGTAATGTAAGCAGATGGCCTCAGAATGGGAGAGGATATTTGGAGGTTATGTTTCTGACAAAGGTTTGATAACCAGAATCCACAAAGAACTCAAACTTATCAATAAGAAAAGAACAAGTGATCCCATTTCATTGTGGGCAAGAGACTCGAACAGAAGCTTCTCTGAAGAAGACAGGTGCATGGTCTACAGACACATGAAAAAATGCTCATTATCTTTAATCATCAGAGAAATGAAAATAGAAACCACATTGAGATATCATCTAACTCCTATAAGAGTAGCTCACATAACAAAATCCTAAAACTCCAGATGTTGGCATAGATGTGGAGAAAAGGGAACACGTCTGCAATGCTGCTGGGAATGCAAGCTAATATGTTCATTTTGGAAAGAAATTTGGGAACACTCAGGGATCTAAAAATTGACCTGCTGTTTGATCCTGCAATTCCTCTACTAGGTATATATCCAAAAGACCAAAAATCACTTTGCAACAAAGATATTTGCACCAGATTGTTCATTGCAGCTCAATTCATAATTGCCAAGTCATGGAAGAAGCCCAAGTGCCCACCAACCCATGAATGGATTAATAAATTGGCATGCCATGGAATACTATTCAGCCTTAAAAAAGATTTAGACTTGGCTCAGTGCCTGTAGCTCAAGTGGCTAAGGTGCCAGCCACCTACACCAGAGCTAGTGGATTTGAATCCAGCCTGGGCCTGCCAAATAACAATGACAACTACAATCAAAAAGTGGCTAGGCATTGTGGTAGGTGCCTGTAGTCTCAGTTTCTTGGGAGATTGAGGCAAGAAAGTCACTTGAGCCTAAGAGTTGGAGGTTGCTCTGAGCTGTGATGCCATGATACTCTACCCAGGGAGATAACTTGAGGCTCTGTCTCAGAAAAAAAAAAAATGGAGATTTCACTTCTTTTATGTTTATATGGATGGAGCTGGAAAATATTCTTCTTAGTAAAGTATCTCAAGAATGGAAGAAAAAGTATCCAATGTACTCAATACTTTTATGAAACCAATTTATAATTACTCACATGTTCTTATGAAAGGTAGATCACAACTATAGGCTAGGATGAAGGAGAGAAAGAGAAGGGGATGGGGGGAGGCAGGAGGTTCAATAGAGGGAGGGTAAATGGTGGGACCACACATGTGGAGCATACTGTAAGGGGACAAATCAAATCAACCAAGTATAGAACATAAATGTCTTAACACAATAATTAAGTAAATGAAGTGAAAGCTATATTAATTTGTTTGATATAACCATTCCAAATTGTATATAAAAAAATCAACACATCATACCCCACAAAAACATAAATTATTCATGATGTGTATATGACTTAATAAAAGGGAAAAAATTTAAAAAAGAAAAGGTCAATGACATCAGGAAGGTTGAGAACCACTGCTCTAGTGTTCTACAGCTTCAGAAAAGGGACTTCCAATTCTCCAAACACTCTCAGATGTTTCCTCCTGCCAAAATAGATTTATAGTAAGAAACACAAAGACACATAGGGTGGTAACTAATTTACAACTTGAAGAGGACACTGCTATTATAAAACCAGCTCAGACTCATGGGCAGGTCAGGCTGAGATGAGCAAAGATGCAAAGATGTAGGGAGTGTCCAACACTCTGGATTCAGCAGAGAATGGAATTAGGAAGAACAAATTCTTCTCTTTACTTTTTTTTTTTGACAGAATCTCACTATGTTGCCCTCAGTAGAGTGCCACGGTGTCACAGCTCATAGCAACCTCAAACTCTTGGCTTAAGCAACTCTCTTGCCTCAGCCTCCCAAGTAGCTGGGATTATAGATGCCCACCACGACACATGGCTATTTTTGTTGTTATTGCAGCTGTCCTTGTTTAGCTGGCCCAGGCCAGGTTCAAACTCACCTTCCTTGGTGCATGTGGCTGCACTGCAACCCCTGTGCTACAGCCACCAAGCCAGGAAGAACAAATTCTGAAAGTTCCACTAATGGGCTAAGATCACGGAAAAATCAAATTGATGAGGCAATTGTAGCTGTATTGGAAGATCTCAGAGATCCAACAAATGTGTTTCCAAGTAACAACAGCAGTAATAAACAAGTGGGATTTAATTAAACTGAAAAGCTTCTGTACAGCTAAGGAGACAACAACTAAAGCAAATAGACAACCTACCCAATAGGAAAGGATATTTGTATATTTTGAATCAGACAAAAGCTTGATAACTAGAATCTGTACAGAACTTAAATTAATCCACAAGAAAAAGACCAATAATCCCATACATCAATGAAGAAGAGAGATGAACAGAACGTTCTCTAAAAAGGATAGATGAATGGCTAGCAAACATGTTAAAAAATGCTCATCATCCTTAATTATTAGAGAAATGAAAATTAAAACCACCCTGAGATGTCATCTAACTCCAGCAAGAATGACCCATATCACAAAATCTCAAAACTGCAGATGCTGACACAGATATGGAGAGAAAGGAACACTTTTACACTGGTGGTAGGACTGCAAACTAATACAACCTTTTGGAAGGAAGAATGGAGAAACCTCAAAGAACTCAACCTAGATCTCCCATTTGATTCTACAGTCCCATTACTGGGCATCTGTCCAAAAGGAAAAAGCCTTTTATTATAAAGACACTTGTACTAGACTGTTTATTGCAGCTCAATTTACAATCGCTAAAATGTGGAAACAGCCTAAATGTCCCTCAACCCAGGAATGGATTGGCAAGTTGTGGTATATGTACACCATGGAATACTATTCAGCCATTAAAAAAAGGAGATTTTGCAGCATTTGTATTAACCTGGATGGAGGTGGAACACACTATTTTTTTTTTTTTTGCAGTTTTTAGCTGGGACCAGGTTTGAACCTGACACCTCTGGTATATGGGGCTGGCACCCTATTCCTTGAGCCACAGGTGCCACTCTGGAACATATTATTTTTAGCAAAGCATCACAGGCATGGAGAAGCATGAATCCCATGTATTGAACTTTGATATGAGGACAATTAATGACAATTAATGACACGGTGAGGCATGGGGGAAGGGGAGAGCAGACAGAGAAAGAAGGTGGGAGGGGGGTGAAGGAAAGGAAAAGAAAAAAAAAGAAAAGAAAATAGTGACTAATTCTCACATAAATTGGATTTAATTTTGACCAAAGTACATTACTTGAACATTAATTTTTAATTCAACTTGTTAATATGTTGTTTAGGGTAGTACATCTTCATGTATAAGTGAAATATGTTTATAATTTCACTTTATAATAATATATTTTTTTCCAATTTTAATATCAGGTATATCCAGATGAAGTAGAATGATTTTGAAGTATTTCTTCTTTTTCTATTTTCTATAAGATTTGGCATGATCTGTTTTTTTAAATTATCTTCTATTTTTATTTATAAATATTAGTTGTCTATTTTTTGAGACTTTGGAGAAAACAATAATAAGAAGTTAACTGATGACTCTATATTGAACCTCAGAGTTGAAGTATTCTAAGATAGACATACTCTTATCTGACAATGTGAATGTTACCTTTTTTTGCATTATTATTATTATTATTATTGCTCAATAAAAACGGAAAAAAATGTTTTGGGGTCATAGCGCCTATGGCTCAAAGGAGTTAGGGGGCTGGCCCCATATGCCAGAGGTGGCAGGTTCAAACCCAGCCCCAGCCAAAAACCGCAAAATAAATAAATAAATAAATAAATAAAATAAGTTCCCCAAACTGAGGAGCTCAGACAGAAGAGAAGAAACTAAATAATACTGTGAGATATCTTTGATTTACTGAAAGATCTTGTGATAAAATATCTAAAGCCTTTGTTAACTATATGTGTCAATTATAAGACTGAATACACTCTGATTTCAAAAAAAGAAAAAAGTAATGGGAAGCAGCACCTTAGAACTTAGGAAATATAGAAAGAGAAAAAATTAAGAGACAGAAGATAATAAAGGCCATATCTTCTGAGTCTAAATAATCCAAATAAACAATAAGGAAAGATTTCTAAGTAGAAACTATAAACAGAAATGTTAAAACATTCTCTTGAAGCAATTATAGATGAACGCAAATAAAAAACATAATTATGAATTGTATAGAAAATTTTTAAATGAGACTATTTATTCCAGAAATTATTATGTAACTACAGTCTAAATTGAGAAGTAAAACTATAACCTCAAATACTTTCAATAAATATTTAATGTGTTCAGTAAGTGGTATTGAAACAATTGGTTAACTATTTAGAGGAAGGTAATTTAAATCTTTACCATATGCCAGAATAGATTCCAGATGGATTTGAAGAATAAAAATTAAACCAGAAAAGCATAAAAAGACTATAAAAGCAAATGTTTCTCAAATTTCAGATGGAAAAGCTGAAAATGAATGGAAAATAGATTGTATGGATGAGTAATCTACTTAAAAGTCTTAACGTGTGTACTTTCAAAAACATTCAGGTGAAAAGTCAAGGTAAGATAACATAATACAAATTATGGACCCCTGAGTCTTGTCCTCTCCTCTCCTCTTCGGACATTATCTCCTTCACCATTCGCTCTGCCTTCTTCTCCACCAATTACCAGTCCCTGGGCTCAGTCCAGGCACCCAGCTACAGTGTCCCACCCACCAGCAGTGCAGCCAGAGCCTTTGCAGGTGGCGGGGGCTCAGGCTTCTGGATCTCTGTGTCCCACTCCACCAGCTTCCAGGGAAGCTGGGGGTCTGGAGGCCTGGCCATAGGGATGGCTAGGGGTCTGGTGGGAATAGGGGGAGAAGGAGACCATGCAAGAACTAAACGACCACCTGGCCTCCTACCTGAATGGAGTGAGGAACCTGGAGACCAATAATTGGAGGCTGGAGAGCAAAATCTGGGAAGACCTAAAGAAGAAGGGGCCCCAGGTCAGAGACTGGGTGGTGCATTCAAGACCATGGAGGACCTGAGGGCTCAGATCTTTGCAAATTCTGTGGACAATGCCCATCTTGCTGCTGCTGACTTTAGAGTCCAGTGTGAGACAGAGCTGGCCACATGCCAGTCTGTGAAGAGCGACATCCACAGGCTCTGCAAGGTCACTGATGACACCAATGTCACTCGGCTGCAGCTGGAGACAGAAATCAAGGCTCTCAAGGAGGAGCTGCTCTTCATGAAGAAGAACCACAAGCAGGAAGTAAAAGGCCTATAAGCCCAGACTGCCATCTCTGGGTTGACTGTGGAGGTAGATGCCCCCAAATCCCAGGACCTGAGCAAGATCATGGCAGACATTGTGGGCCCAGTACGATGAGCTGGCTCAGAAGAACAGAGAAGAGCTGGACAAGTACTGGTCCCAGCAGACTGAGGAGAACACTGCAGTTGGCTGAGGTCAGAGCTGCTGAGATGATGCTCACAGAGCTGAAGAGTACAGTCCAGTCCCTGGAGATGGACCCAGACTCCATGAGAAATCTGACGTCCAGTTTTCTCTCAAGAGAACAGCCTGAGGGAGGTGGAGGCCAGATACACCATGCAGATGGGAGCATCTCAAGGGGGTGCTGTTCATTTGGAGTCAGAGCTGGCATAGACTTGGCCCGGCCCACGAGTATGAGGCACTGCTGACCATCAAGGTCAAGTGAGAGGCTGAGATCACCACCTACTGGAAGACGGGGAGGACTTCAACCTTGGTGATGTCCTGGACAGCAGCAAGTCCATGCAAACCAACAAAAAGACCACCACCCTCAGGATGCAGGTGGGAAAGTGGTGTCTGAGACACTGAAGCTGCAGGAGCAGGGTGCCCTCATGCCAATAAAGAGTTCAGAAGTCACTGGGAAAAAAATACAAATTATGGTAAAATATAACATAATTCAAGACTTTGCAAATAGACAAAGTTAGACACAGTAGATGAATAGGTAAAAGGGAAGGGAGGTGCCTGTGGTTCAGTGGGTAGGGTGCCGGTCTCATATACCGAGGATGGCGGGTTCAAACCCAGCCCCCCGCCAAACTGCAACAATAAATAGCCGGGTGGTGGGCACCTGTAGTCCCAGTTACTCAGGACTCTGAGGCAAAGAATTGCCTAAGCCCACAAGCTGGAGGTTGCTGTGAGCCTGTAGCTCAGTAGATAGGGCATCAGCCACATACACCGGAGCTGGCGGGTTCAAACCTAGCCAGGGCCTTCCAAACAACAATGCCAACTACTACCAAAAAAAAGCTGGGTGTTGTGGTGGGAGCCTGTAGTCCCAGCTACTTGGGAGGCTGAGACAAGAGAATCACTTAAGCCCAAGAGTTTGAGGTTGCTGTGAGTTATGATGCCATAGCACTCTACCAAAGCCACCATAGTGAGACTGTTTCAAGATAAAAACAAAAGAAAGAAATAACATAAGAAATGCAAAAATGAACCTTAAATTAAATAAGATTAGGTCACAAAATTACATAGCAAGCCTATAATTTTATTCATATGTGGACAGAAAGAAAAGCCTCAGGAAATACCCAAAATGTTAACAGTAGGTTAACATTATTGAGTTATGGAATCAGGGTCATTTTAAGTTTCCTTTTAAATGTGTTTTCCTGGCTTTAAAAAAAGTAGCATATAATGCTTTGATCACATAAATATGATAAATATCCTTTCTAAATAGTGATAAAGATGCACTCAGGAAAGGACTAACAATATTGAGATACTCTGGGTGTTGGGGTGATTTTAATAAATAGATTGGAGAGTGACTACCCAGGGCTCAATACTTTGTTTAGTAGTTTCCATTTTTTTTCTACTTCTGGTTGTGATTTCCCTTTTTTTTTGCTTTAAGAGATAGAAGACCTGCCATTTCCTTTTTTTATAAATACATACATATATATATATAAACATATATATAAAAATACATACATATACACATATATATACACACACATATATATATATATATACACACACACATATATATATATTTTTTTTTCTTGAAACAGAGCCTCAAGCTGTCACCCTGGGTAGGGTGCCATGGCATCACAACTCACGGCAACCTCCAACTTCTGGGCTCAAGTGATTCTCCTGCCTCTGCCTCCCAAGTAGCTGGGACCACAGGTGCCCACCACAACACTCAGATATTTTTGGTTGCACTCATCATTGTTGTTTGGTGGGCCGGGCTGGATTTGAACCCACCAGCTGAGGTGTATGTGACTGGCTCCTTAGCTGCTTGAGCCACAGACACTGACTCAATACATATTTTTTTAATGGAAACATTTTGCTTTCCTGTAGAAACCTCCTCCTTTCGTTTCTCAAAGCAGATAAGTCTACAGGATTTAGCATTGGAAGGTGGCTGTGTGTGTGTGTGTGTTCAATTTACCCTGCACAAACCAGTACATATCCATTTCTTTTCTATGTTTGGATGAGATCATCCTGTAAGGTGAACAAGGTGAACAGGAATATCCATAGGTAAGTACAAACATTAATCTCTACAAAGCATTGGCTTGAAATTGTAATCTGTTTGAATGCTGCTTATGTGAAACGATTTAATAGAATGTTTTTGAGATTTAAAATTCTGTAAAAGAACTGAAGTTAGGAATGGTTGGCCTGGACAGAGAACTCCCCCTAAGAGAAATGTTCCCTTGCCCCCTACTCAAACCTGAAAACATGCACCATAGTTTGAAAAATCAAGACACAAGTACTTTGAGAGACCACTCACCTCGAGCACAATTGTCAGCACAATGAAGAGAGCAGAGTGATGGAGATTACCAAGGGAGGAGTGCAGGTTATTATAAGGGGTCTCTGCTCTTGGAGGAGCCACAATTTGCTTAGATTTTTTTTCTCCCAGCTCATTTCTGAACAGAAAACTCAGCATTAAAAAATCCACTGGGGAAAAGTCCAGTACTGTGTGGATCTCAATGTGGGAAAGATGACCCATGGTGGTGATTGATTGTCACTGAATAGGCAGCCAGGTGGAGTGCTATCTGACAGGAGGGTCCTACGTTTTTCTTTGAGAGATGAATAACCCCTAAAAACAGAAGTTAAAGACCAAATGCTTAAAGAAGACATGGACATTATGGAAGTGGCCAGGTCACTCGCCAGTACCGACTATCCAGAGAGGTGCTATCTGGAGGGCACACCGGCCAGTACACATTGCAGGCAGGAACTTAAGTATTAAAATATGCAGGCATTTCATATAGGTGAAACACCTATATGCCTCTGGCCAAAAAAGCTGTTTGAAAGAAAGCAGTGGAAAGACTTTGTACAGGCATACTTGTAAGAAACTGAGACAGAATCTCATGTGGCCAGATTGGTTGTGAGCCTAACATGACCAAGGCTTTGGTGGGAATACCATTTCCAGACTGCGTTAAGGAATTAAGGTTGACTTTATTAGGCCAAAGAAAAAGCCCTTTGGAAAACTGGCCAGATACCCATCAGTAACCTTTCCTGATCTGTGGTAAGTGATGAAGGTCGCTTGCTGACAGGTCTGGGAATGGAAATGTGCTAGAGGATCTCAAGAGAAGAGGAATTTATCCAATGCATACAGGTATCTAATTTTGGCACAGATGAAAACTGGGCTCATGAAAGGCTTTTGAGAAGTCCCTCCTGAGAATTCCTTATAAAAGTCTTCAGCAAAACCCCCCTGACTTAAGGCCTACATGGGAGCAGAGGTTTGCACACCAATTTCTGTATGCCCAAGAAGTTTCTCTATGCTTTGCTTAAGGAATCAAAGTAATGGCCTCCAAATGGCATGGTCAGTAGAACAGACATTCAAGTCGTCTCTTTCCCCTGTAGCCTCAGGCTTCATCAGAAGAAAAGAAATTAATAACTGACAACATGTTCTTCATTAAATTATGTTAAACTGGGTTATATTAAAAGGGTTATGCTTAAAGGTATATGTTGGGTGGATTATCAGATTACCAGGGAGAGCTACTTACAGGGCGGGTGGTCATAAGATGTTTAAATGGATTAATGAAGTCATTGATGTCCAATGCGCATGTGCAGAAGGATTGTAATGAATATTAATGAGGTCCTTGCTCTATAGTGGCAAGCACAAGATTGCCTGTATAAACCAATAGCAAATAAAGAAGGCTCGCCATTTTGCCTGAGCAAGCAGATGGTCACCTTTATTTAAAACACAATTTCAATAAGCTTGCTTATTCTCCATGACATCGCTTTTCCGTGAGACCCTTACAGCAGCAGCAGGCAGAATCTGAGACAAAATCCAAAGGCTGGGATGGGTGCTGAGTCAAAAAGGACTGAAGCCTGAGCCTTGGTGGGGCGGTGGAAGAGGGGAGGTTACATGCTGGAATGGAGTAAAAGAAACTATAGCACAACAACCCAAACCACCCTTAAGGACTCAAAACACTAAATGGTCAGGAGCTCTGCACTCCCATGCTCAGTGCACCGGCATCACAGTGAAGGGAGGAAATGGCCTCAGTGTCCCCAGATCAATGAATGGATGAAAAAAGTGTGAAATACACACACAAGAGAATTTCCTTCAGTCTCGTAAAAGAAGGAAATTTTGCCATTTGCAACAACATGAATGGGCCTGGAGGACATGATGCTGCATGAAATAAGCAGGTACAAAAATAAAAACACTGCATGATCTCACTTACATGTGCAGTCAAAAGAACACACGGAAAAGAGAGTACACTGATGGTGATTACCAGGCAAGGGGTGCAGCCCAGTAACAGAGAGCAGAGTGATGGTGTTTACCAGGGGACAGGGGTGCAGACCAGTAACGGAGAGCAAAGTGATAGTGATTACCAGGGGAAAGGGGTGCATACCAGTAACAGGGAGCAGAGTGATGGTGATTACCAGGGGCTAAGGGTGCAGACTGGTAACAGGGAGCAGAATGATGGTGATTACCAGGGGAGAGGGATGGGACCAATAAAAGGGAACAGAGTGATGGTGTTTACCAGGGGAGGGGTGCAGACCAGTATCAGAGAGCAGAGTGGGGGTGATTACCAGGGGAGAGGGGTGCAGAATGGTAACAGAGATCAGAGTAGTGGTGATTACCAAGGGAGAGGGGTACAGACCAGTAACAGGGAGCAGAGTGATGGTGATTACCACGGGTGAGGGGTGAAGGTCAGTATCAGAGGGCAGAGTGATGGTAATTACCAGGGAAGGGGTACAGGTTAGTAACAGAGGGCAGAGTGGTAGTGATTACCAGAGGTGAGGGGTGCAAGTGAGTAACAGAGAGCAGAGTGATGGTGAGTAGCAGGGGTGAGGGGTGCAGGTTATTGACAACACCAGGGTGACCCTCTGTATCATCTCCTTTCATAGTCTAGAAGGTCCCCCTAAGGCATCCAAAGAAGACACCCTAACCTCCACCACTGATGCCATCAAGAAATAAATAATGGGTCAACTGAACCACACAAATTGTGCACTGAGAGGGTAAAAAACACAAATTGTTACCCAGAGAGGGTAACATAGTTAAGAGACAAACTGAAAGACAAATGGAAGGGGAGGGGAAGGGGGAGCCTTTCCTAAAATAGAATAAAATGACCCAGGAAGGAGCTTCAATATTCTTCACATTTTAAAAATACCCCAGATGGGAAGGGGAGGGGAGGAACGGGAAGGGAAAGGAAAAGGAATAGACAGAAAAGAAAAGGGTGGCACCTGTGGCTCAGTGAGTAGGGTGCTGGCCCCATATACCAAGGGTGGTGGGTTCAAACCCAGCCCCAGCCAAACTGCTCGGCTGTAAAAAATAGCCGAGCCTTGTAGTGGGCGCCTGTAGTCCTCGCTACTGAGGAGGCTGAGGCAAGAGTATCACCTAAGCCCAAGAGCTGGAGGTTGCTGTGAGCTGTGATGCCATGGCACTGTACTGAAGGCGAAAAAGTGAGACTCTGTCAAAAAAAAAAAAAAAAAAAGGAAAAACATTCACAGGGGCCAGGGAAGGGTAGCCCAGGACTACTATGGCCTGGGAAGAGCTGTCTGTCTCTGTGGGAGGAGCTCAGAGGTGTGGTTTGAAATCTTTCATAACAGTGGCTTCTAGGTCAGTCTCTTTCTCTCTCTGTACACACACACACACACACACACACACACACACACACACACACATGCATGCACGCATGTCCTCAACTTATCCAAGTGTCAGCCTAGAATAAAATGGGCTCAGTGGTGGGGGAGGGATCACATGGCTAACTGGGTTGCAGCCTCCCCCCACTCTACCCCTAACCCCTTTGGGACCACATTTGTGGGTCCTGGGCACACTTCCCACAACTTGAATGCCAAAGCTTCACCCAGGGGGGAGCAGGGCCTTGGTCTCTACCCTGCTGGAACTTCTTGTGCATCCTTAGGTAAAATTAAACAGAGATCCCCAGCATTTCAGGAAAGGAACAGCGGTTGATGTGGGGCATCTGTACAAGGGAGGGCAGTGTCCCTGCAAGCCACTTGAGGAGTTAGGATTTGCTCAAGCACACGATGTGGATGGCAGAGCTGGACACAATGGCTTAACCCTCATCATCTTAGCACTTTGGGAGGCAGAGGTGGGAGGCTCACAGGAGGCCAGGAGCTCAAGGCCAAGGCCTAGCAATACAGGCGGGCCCCATCTCTACCACCACCACCACCAACAACAACAACAAAAAGACATTAGAAAAATTTGCCAAGCCTAGTGGCACATACCTGTAGTCACAGCCACCCAGGAATGTGAGGTGGGAATATCGATCACTTCTGCCAGGAGTAGAGTCAGGATGGGAGGCTTACAGTGAGGGAGGATGACACCACCACACTCTGGTCCAGGTCCCACAGAGGGATTCCTTTTCTCAAACCTTCACCAGTGGGTTGTGTATCTTTTTATTTGTTTGCTTTGTTTTCAAATCTCTTTGAAACTAAATGCCACATCTGGGCTAAGGAATTCACTTTTCACCTTGGGGGGGGGGAAGAAGAAGAAGGCTTTAGAAGTGTATTATGCCACTATGAGATTATTTTTTAAAATACAAAGGACATAAAAGACCAAGGGGAGGGGGAAGAGAAGAAGGAAAACATCAAGAAGAGAGGGAAGTAAGGAAATTAGTTGAAGAAGCAAGACTGTGGATAGATAAACTATGGCATATGTATACCATAGAATATCATTCAACCATAAGAAAGGTTGGAGACTTTACATTGTTTGTATTCACTGGGATGGACTTGGTGAACATCCCTCCAAATATCACAA
>NW_003852467.1:754332-778102 GCF_000181295.1 Otolemur garnettii
ATGTAAAGCCATCTGGTCCCGGGCTTTTCTTTTTGGGGAGATTTTGTATAGTTGATGTTATTTCAGAGCTTGATATGGGCCTGTTCAACATTTCTACTTCATTCTGGCTAAGTTTTGGGAGATGGCGTGCTTCCAAGTATTGGTCAATTTCTTTCAGATTTTTATTTATTTTTTTGAGACAGAGTCTCAAGCTCACCCTGGGTAGAGTGCCATTGCATCACAGCTCACAGCAACCTCCAACTCAGGCTCAAGTGATCCTCTTGCCTCAGTGTTTCTATTTTTATTGGGGGGCAGGGAGGGGCTGTCACGCTTTTGCTCAGGCTGGTCTCGAACTTGTGAGCTGAAGTGATCTGCCTGCCTCGGCCTCCCAGAGTGCTAGGATTACAGGCGTGAGCCACCTCACCTCGCCCAGCCTAATGCCATTCAGTTAAATATTCTCCCACACCTGGGAATTTCACTCAATCTGCAGAGATTGGGGAAAGCTCTTCTTAACAGAAGATAATGTTGGGGATGGGAAACCTTATATATCTGCCTGTCATCCTGAGCCCCCTCATCTCAGTCTGTCTGTCCATGTTTCCTCCCAAACCGCCACAAACACACAAACACACACCCCTCCCTTCTGGGGGAACCCATGCTGTGCTCACTTGTTGCCAGGAGGCTGGCTGCATGGGCTTACCCCATTTCTCCTTCTCCCCCCACCCCTCCATTGCCCACCTCCCCCCACTCTCAACCTCCTGCCAGTCCCCCCCCCCAGTGGTTAGGAAGACAGACAAGAACAACTGATCAAGGAAGAAATGTCACAGAATTTAGAGTGATGTTGCTGTGCTGAGTGAGAGGCAGACAGGGCAGGCTCTGAAAGGCTAAACTTCTTACCTTAGGGTGAAGAAACCTAGTGTCCTTTCTAATTTTTGATTTCTGGAGAGGCAGAAACTAATCCAAATGGCCACACCATGGCTTTTGTACATGGCCCGTGACCCTCTCTGACCTCTCCGGACAGGGGTGGGTTGGGGTTATGTCCTGGTCAAGGAGACATCCCATAGAAGTCACCACACCCTTTGACACTGTCTGCGCTCACAGGCTCAAGGCAATATCCTTCAGACCAGCTGTGGCTACTCAGTGTCACCATCTGCCAAACACGAGCCAGCAGCCTCCCTCCCCTTACAGCCCCATTTGGCCTCCACAGCTATTTGCCCTCAGGGGCTCCCAGTGGGGTGTGTCCCTGTCTGTCCATCCACCCCTTTTCAGGGACGGGCAGGCCCAGTGGGTTCAAATGTGTGGAACAGAGCTGGGGAGTTCCCAAAGGGAGAAAGAGGGTGGGTGGCTGGGTGGTACTGGGAGGAACAGAAGCCAGAGGCCCCTCGTGAAACCCGCAGATGAGGCGGGACAAGCAGGCTCCCCGCTGTTGGGAGGCTTGAGGCACACAAGCCCCAGGGCAGGGATGGATCCAACCCGCTCACAGCCGGTCCTTCAACAGTCCCCTTCGGACCCAGCCACAAAGAGGACAAAAAGGAAGGTTGCCAGCTCCCACAGCAGTGGCAGCGCGGCTTTCAAAGAGTTGGGGAGGTTTCCGGAGGTAGCAGATGAAGGGGATTGGCGGTTTTTAGCCCACACCTGGCCAAGTTACAGAATCACACTCCCTCCCCCAGGCGCTGGGCCTCTCCTCTAAGTCTCAGCCCGCAGGGAGGGGTCGGGTTTGAGGCTGACCCGGAGAGGCGGGAGGCTGCCTGTGCTCGTGCACAGTCAGTGCCGATGGGGGTGGGGTGGGGGCAGTGAGACGACCGAGGGGGACCGGACCCTCTGAATGACAGCTCTTGGTCCACTCATTCGTCTTTCCCTCAGAAGCACCATTTCTGGCGTCTGTGAATTAAAATAAAATCTGAAGCCCAAGTCTTTAAATTTCAGTCAGTCTCTGGCCATAAGGAAGAAGGGAAGGGAACCCTCTCTTTGGAAGTCATCACCCCTCCCTTTGGAAGTCAGGCACCCCTCCCTTTGGAAGTCATCTTGGATTCACAGTAACACTGAATGCTTGACAAGCCAAAGGCGGAGCTGGGGAGACAAAGCCTTAACAAAGACCCGCAGGCCATCTTGGAATTCACAGAGCACTTGAGTTTTGGGTAAACATCCAGGACTTGCTCCTGGATAACAGACATCTTTATCTTAACTGAACACATTCCAAGCCTTTAGATGAAGCTTCATTCCCTTACCTGGAATCAAAGCAGCTTTAAAGTCAGCCTCCTCCCTCCTCTGCTTACAGAGGTCCTGCCTTTGCAGGTCAAACTCATGTACACCTTCCACATATGGATTAATTTTATATGTCATTTGCGTCTCCCTAAATGTGTGAAGCCAGCTATTACCCAACGGTGGAGAGACCACTTCTGGAACTTAGGAACAACCTCTCTAAATTATTTTACAGAGTTTGGGAGTTTTTTTCCATTGACAAGTCAGTTATTGTAACATCCATCTGTCTAAGAGCTTTTTCTTTTACATTGTTTCTTTTCTTTTCTTTTCTTGTGAGACAGTGTCTCACTATGTCTCCCTTGGTCCTCAGTAG
This sequence comes from Otolemur garnettii, assembly GCF_000181295.1. NCBI lineage: Eukaryota > Metazoa > Chordata > Mammalia > Primates > Galagidae > Otolemur > Otolemur garnettii. The sequence continues at coordinate 756,884 of NW_003852467.1, forward strand.
AGTGCTGTGACATCACAGCTCACAGCAACCTCCAACTCTTGGACTTAAGTGATTCTCTTGCCTCGGCCTCCCAAGTACCTTTTTGTTGTTGTTGTTGCCATAATTGTTGGTAGGCCCGGGCTGGGTTTGAACCCACCAGCCCCAGTGTATGTGGTTGGCACCCTAGCTGCTGAGCTACAGGCACCCAACCACATTTATTTATTTCTCTCTCTCTCTCTCTCTCTCTCCTCTTTCTGCTTCCTCCTCCCCTCTCCTAGCTTGATAAATTTGGAGCCAGTGTGGGCATTTTCTGAGGTCTGGCTTTCATCATACAGAGAGAGCAGGAATGGAAGGTTGTCTACCATTTGCTTCTATACCATTCCGATATTCAGGTTCCCCCTTTCCTGCCACCCTCCAGAAATTCTATCTCTCTGTTATGCCACTAACATCTATCCCATCAACCACTACTGGTGGGCCCATATCCCAGCTTTTTGGTGAGCCACCTTCCATGCTGCCAAGTCAGTGTGGAGACTCTTTCTGTTTAGTACCTTAAACATGCTCATTTGGGGTTTTATATCAGGATGCCAAAGTTCACACATTTAAATCACCTGGCCAGACAAGGTGGCTCATGCCTGTAATCGTAGCATCTTGGGAGACAGAAACCAGGAGGATCCCTCAAGCCCAGGAGTTGGAGACCAGCCTGGGTAAGTTGGCGAGACCCCCATTTCTACCAAAAACAATGCTTAAAAGTTTTAAATTAAGGCTTGATATCTGTAGCTCAGTGACTGGGGCATGTGCACTGGAACTGGCAGGTTCAAATCCAGCCCCAGACTGCCAAACAATGACAACTGCAACCAAAAAATGTAAAAAATGGCCGGGCATTGTGGCAGGTGCCTGTAGTCTCAGCTACTTGGAAGGCTGAGGCAGGAGAATTGCTTAAGTCCAGGAGTTTGAGGTTGCTGTGAGCTGTGCCGCCATGGCACTCTACCCAGGGCCACAGCTTAACCCTAACCCTAACCCAAACCTGAACCCAACCCGAAACTGCTCCAGCATTATATCCGCAGTATCCAGCTTGAAGTGTAAAGCAGTTTCTTCTCTTAAGTTGGGCTTCCGAAAGCTAGCCACTAATGAAGTTTCCAAACCTCCTCAAAGGCTATCTTCCCTGATGTTTCTTCTGCACTATACACTTTGAGGACACTTCAGTCTGTTTCCAAAGTGCCATCTATTCCAGCCTGTATCTGTATTGATCACAGATGGAACTCTGTCTCTGAACACTCCCGGCAAGGGAACCTTGACACAAATGTTTGCCAACCAAATGTAAGCTAATGTGTCAAAGGCCCTCTGAGTACATGCATGTTCTGAGTGAGAAGAGAAGTTTGCAACTGCTCCAGGTTACAACTGGCAGTATCCTTCTTAGAGTGAAAAGCAGTTTCTTCTCTTCAGTAAGGTTGCTTAGAGCTACCTATGAAGGAAGTTTTCAGACCTCCATAAAACCTTTCTTCCTAGAAGTTTCATCTGCAGGTTCCTTCTTATATACACAAAAGTACTGAAAAATATAGGCATACAGAAATAACATCATGGAGAATAGTAAAAACTCCATAGTAACATTTTTTTCCTTCAGGTGTGTTTAAATTATATCTTTAATCAAAAATGATCAGAATCATTATTCAGAGAGCATTTTTCTCCTTAATGACTAGTAGACTACCAAACCATCACAGTACTCCATTATTACCCAGGATTTTAATAAGATGTCAGAGGAGTCTAATTATGATTTCTTAAATTATTATAGCTTGCTCTTAAAATGAGTCTAAAAATGTCATTTTATTGGATCATAGCTTAGTTATAAAGATTAAATGCTAATCTCTTTTTCTCTCTTCTCTATTTCTTTGATCAGATCCAGCCACGGATGAGGGCTTGATGGATTGTAATAGTAGGAGGATTCTAAGCATGGGGCGGGGGGGGGGAGCTAGAATCAATTAAAAAAAAAGGATAAGGGTTTTGGAAAAAAACAACTATTTTCTCATTTTTATTGGGTTGGCTATGTCATTCCAAAAATCAAAATGATTCTTGATAGAAAAGTACTAAAACTCTTTGATTCTTGATAGAAAAGTACTAAAACTTATTAAAACTCACCTAGCCCCTGAGGAAGTAGCCTAATTCTTAGACAATTGGTAATGTATAATGTTCTTTTATTTTTCCCTTTTCATTTTACCATGATTTATATCCTTCCTCTCTTTCTTTTTCTGGTTGTAATATATTGTACAATATCATCACCTAGCAATAAGGAAACCAAAGAAAGTCTGGGTGTCAGGTAACTGGTTCGTTGGTTGGCATTATCTTGCCAGAGCTCAGCCTGTTGCTACATTTGGTAGAAGTTACACACATTTTATCTGCAAGAAATATGAAAGAGTGACACTCAGCTTTTAACAAGTGCTAGAAACCCTGGGGAAAACATCACCACTTGAAAACTGGATAACAGCGAGAAAAGACTCAGACTAAAAGAACAGAAACTCTTCACAACAGCCTCATCTAGGAGAAATGACTAAGGGTTTGTTAATTATTACATATTTGGGATAACAAAAGGGTTTCCTCCTTCTGCCTCTCTCTAGGAAGTTGATCATGGCTGGCTGCTGTGTTAAGGATGCTTCAGCAATGGTTGGCGATCTTAAAGAAAGTGAGAAGATGTATGTCAGGTGCTAGATACTACTGCCTTAGCTTTCTCTTTACTATTTACCCTTTGACCAATTTCATAATTCATAGGTGTAGCCCCCTCTTGAGAGCAAGATAAATCTCCATGAGTCTTAAAACTCCCTGAAAATCTAAAAAGTGTAAATACTCCAGATACAGCAAAGGAAATGTTCTGGATCATTGATGACAAGACTCGGAAGGCAGACTTGGGTTGGCAATTTTTTGAACACCTGTGAGAAGTCCAGGGAAACAACACAACTACAGGATGTGGGAGCTGTATGTCGAGGGCAGCACCAAGAGGAAACAGAGCATGAGCATTGGAAGGGGTGAAGAATTTGCTTAGTATTGATTCTGTAAAAACAGAAAGAAGGAGAAAAAAATTTAAAAATTCTATGTTAAAGTTTTTTTTTTTTTTTTTGAGAACAAGAATAATGAAGAATTAGAAATACCTGAAAGAGGGTTGGTTTGTTGAAGACTCACAGTCTTGTTGGAAAAGATCTTATCAGGTTAGAAGCAAAGCACATTTCTCTCTGGGCTCTGTTCACATCAAGTGTAATCTAAGTCTTATCAAATTCTTAATGGCATACGTGTGTTGCAGTGTTCTATAATTACTTCAGAAGATGACAAAATCTTGGGCTTCTCTACTATTAAAAACATCCAACTTCTAATTTTTGTAGCTCAGCTATCTCATAATTCATTCTCCTTCCACACAGTGTTAGTTTATGCTTTTTATATCCACACCTATATGATTATCTGTATGAAGAATCAGATCACTGCAGAGGAAAAGAATGAGTTTAATTTTAATCATTACTCAACTTGGTTTGAATAAAAAATAAGCTCCCCTGCCTTGAGGCATCCATTGTATGTAATACAATGCATCTTGAATGGTACTTTTTCTAGTTACCTTTGTTATATAACAAACTACTTTGAAAACTTAGTGGCTTAAAATAGTACATTTATTTCAGTTATGGGTCTGCACATGGCTAGTGCTAGGTGGCAACTTGTCCTTGCTCCATTGGTTCAGAGTGCCTCAAAGACTGGAGGCTGGAATCCCCTTACAGTCTCACATAAACCTGGCAGCTGAGCCCAGAATACCTACACATGATCTTCTATGAATCTGTGTAGTTTCCTCACAACAAAGTGATTGAGTTTTAAGGACAAGTTTCTGTGAAGAGCAGGAAGTGAGTTTGAGAAAGCTGAAAAATTTTTTATGGTTTTTACCCATGGAAGTCACATAGTCTCACTTCTGCTATAGTAACAGATCCATCCATATTTGAGAGGAGGGAATGGAAATGCCATCTCTCTATGGAGGAATGCCAATGTCACGTTGTAAGGAAAGTACATTGTATATAGGTATAATGGTTGGAGAATACAATCTGCTATAGTACTAATTATGTACTACCTTTGGGAAGATGGAGAAAATAATCACTTGAATAATTTTATTCTGTGGCTCAAGTGAGGAATCCAAGATGAGAAAGGCTAAGCTGAATGACTTGGACTTTGGTTAAAAGTGATGACACTATGGCTAACACACAGCAGCCACTCAGTAAATTGCTGATTAAGATCTGCCATTTCTATGACATTGCCAAAGGCTTTGTTATAGCACATAACTGAATTTAAATTTTAGTTCTCTTTTAAAGTGCTAACTTTATTATGTTTAGGAGAATTTCATTAATTATCGAACATGACTAATGGAATATGAAGTAGCATGGGAAAAATTAGCTTATGTTTTATAACTAAGATAAATCTAATGCCAGTCACAGGCATAAAGTATGAGTACAACAAAAATAGGGGAGAAAGAGATGAATAGTAGTTAAAAAGGACTTTTTTAAGTTCTCATGGTTTATCAAGATGATATAATTGAATCTATATGTTGTTTTTAAATCAAAATGACCTAAATTCAAAACCTGACTGGCATTTCTACTTATGATAATATTTAATCACAATAATAATAGCAATAATAGTTAAAATTTATAGAATGCCTATTCTTAGCCAGATATTTTGGCAAGAACTTTGCATGTAAAATCTCACTTATTTTTTTCAGCAATTCTAAGGTAGAAATGATAATTATTCCCATTCACAGATGTGAGTAATAGGAATGGTATTTGAACCTATTCAATTTTGTACAATTTTTTTTTTTTGTATAATTGTCCTTTTTGTTTTGGCAGGCCGGGCTAGACGGGGTTCAAACCTGCCAGCTCCAGAGTATGTGACTGGCACCCTAGCCACTGAGCTATAGGAGCCAAGTCAATTTTGTACAAATTTTTACCTACTATGCAAGTTCCTCAGATTTCTTGAGTGTCCTTATCTATACCATAGGGCTATCATTCTTACTTGAAGGAGTACAAGTAAGATCAGACACACATTTATGAAAAATTGTAACACATAGTAGCCACTTAACAAATGTTAATTTTATTTTTTCCTTAGAGATAAAGAACTCAGTCATAGCCTAAGTGGCCTAGGCACTAATTTTTGTTACCTCAGTTAACTGATGTTTGTGTCTATACTTGTATAGTTATAGATAGTCAGGACTGGGAGAAGCCCTAGACATCTGTTTCTACCACCTGCTTTGAAGATGAAGAAACCTGAGGTTTAAAAGATCATATGATTTACCCAGAGTCATAGAACTAATAAATGGAAGAGCTAAGAACTCCCAGATCAGCACTCTGCTAGTGCATGAAACTGCCTCTAATTTCTCTGACACATAATCATATTAGAAGAATACAAAAAAATAAGCAAATGATTAGACATATAAAATTTGCCAATACTTCACCTTTTACATTGATAATTTTATAATTAAATTTAGTGTTTTATTTTAAAACATTAGTAATGTATATTTACCTATATTTCCAAAATACTTGAAACTGGAATTTCATTGACATTTCATGTCAATGATTATTAAGTTACTGGGCAGTAACTCATCCTACTAGGGTTGATTTTTTTTCATTTTTTTATTAGATCATAATTGTGTACATTAATTCTATCATAGGATACAGTGTGTTGCTTCTATATGCAGTTTGGAAAACTCTCATCCAACTGGCTAACAGCCATCATGTCTTTCTCATAATTGTTGTGTTAAGACATTTATATTCAACCTTTAGACAGATTCACATGTACCCTAGTAGGATAAATTATAGGCGTGATCCCCACAATATCATTCTCTTCACCCATCCTCCCCCCTCCCCTTTCCCCGTAGTCTAGGGCTCCATTTGGATTGTAGCTTTCCTAAGATAGCTAACAATTAGTTTCATAATAGTGTTGAGTACATTGGATAATTTTTCTTCCATTCTTCAGACACTTTGCTAAGGAGGACATTTTCGAGCTCCATCCATGTAAACATGAAGGAGGCAAGGTCTCCATCTTTCTTTGTGGCTGTATAGTATTCCACGGTGTACATATACCACGATTTATTGATCCATTCATGAGTTGATGGGCACTTGGGCTTCTTCCATGACCTAGCGATTGTGAATTAGGCTGCAATGAACATTCTGGTACAGATATCTGCATTATAGCGTGATTTATGGTCTTCTTGGTATATACCTAACAGAGGAATTAGAGGATCAAATGGTAGATATATATTTAGATCTCTGAGTGTTCTCCATATGATTTTCCAAAAGGGACGTATTAGTTTGCATTCCCACCAGCAGTGTAGTAGTGTTCCCTTTTCTCCACAACCCCGCCAGCATCTGTGATTTTGGGATTTTGGGATATGGGCTAATCTAACTGGCATTAGATGATATCTCAAAGTGGTTTTGATTTGCATTTCTCTGATGATTAAGGATGGTGAGCATTTTTTCATATGTCTGTAGACCATGCGTCTGTCTTCTTCAGAGAAGTTTCTCTTTAAGTCTCTTGCCCACCTTGCGATGGGATCACTTGTTCTCTTCATGCTACTATGCTTGAATTCTCTGTGGATTCTGGTTATAAGACCTTTGTTGGAAGCATAACCAGCAAATATCTTTTCCCATTCTGAGGGTTGTCTACTTACTTTTCTTACTGTGTTCTTGGCTGTGCAGAAGCTTTTTAATTTGAGGAGGTCCCAGTGGTATATTTTTGATGATGCTTCAATTGCCTGGGGGGTCCTCCTCATAAAATTTTCGCCCAGGCTTATTTCTTCAAGAGTTTTCCCCACACTTTCTTCTAATGTTTTTATCATTTCATGTCCTAAATTTAAGTCTTTAATCCAGTAAGAATCTATCTTAGTTAGTGGTGACAGGTGTGGATCCAGTTTCAGTTTTCTGCATGTCTCTAGCCAGTTTGTCCAGCACCATTTGTTGAATAGGGAATCTTTTATTCCATTCACAGTAGTGCCAAAGAAGATGAAATATCTGGGAGTTTACCTAACAAAGGACGTGAAAGATCTTTATAAAGAGAACTATGAAACTCTAAGAAAAGAAATAGCTGAAAATACTAACAAATGGAAAAACATACCTTGCTCATGGCTGGGGAAAATTAATATTGTTAAAATGTCTATACTGCCTAAAGCAATATGTAGTTTCAATGCAATCCCTATTAAAGTTCCATTGTCATACTTTAAAGATCTCGAAAAAATAACACTGCATTTCATATGGAATGAGAAAAAACCTCGAATAGCCAAGACAATACTCAGAAACAAAAACAAAGCAGGGGGGGATCACGCTACCAGACATCAGACTATATTATAAATCAATAGTGATCAAAACAGCATGGTACTGGCACAAAAACAGAGAGGTAGATGTATGGAACAGAATAGAGAACCAAGAGCTGAACCCAGCTACTTACCACTATATGATCTTTGACTAGGGTTGATTATTACCCTTAATAATCTTTGTGCTGGAAAATCCTGCTTAGACTAATTACTCACGTGAGTCTCTTTAGAGAAGTATAAAATTCTCATTACTTAAATGATAAAACAACTAATCTTGGCTCCTTGTCCCTTTGAGATAATAAAATTGCAAAGACCGCTACAGTTGAATGATGTTTTAAGGTAATTAATAACGCTACAAGAACCAAGGGCCACAAGAGCTCACAGTGTCTTCTAGAAACTGAAAGAAGGAAGACATTTTGGAGACAATATAAGAGAATATGGAAGGTTTACTTTTACATCTTTAAAGGGATTTTGTTTTCCATTTTAGCTTAATTTTTAAACTTTTGCTACAAAGGGAGATACTTGGACATGTGGTTAAATTTTTAGCTACTAAAGTTGCACTAAGGACTTAATTTTTTTCTTTCATTCATTTATTCAAGAAATACACATTTGCACTAGGGGTAAAAGTATCAACAGGACAGGCACCATACTCCCCCATGAGGCTTGTAGTCCAGGAGTCAGGCAAGTAAACAATCCAGATACCATATGACTTCAGATGCTGTCCTAAAGCAGTATGTCTCCATGTCAGGGTAGTGTTCTTCAGCCACTGTCACTACATGTAACTCACCACATAGCTTAACAGAATCACCCAGCTTGTGGCCTCAAGAAATTAGTTATTAACTTTTGACACATACCATGTCTGTATTTGTTGTCAATCTCATGGTTCTTGGTACCAGAGTCAATAGAAATTCTCACAAGACCAAAAAAGAAATTTATGCAATCAAGGCTTTATTGGAGATTTTGTTCAAACAAAAGAGAGACAAAGTTCAGCAACCTTTTATGATAAGAACTAAAAAAAAAATAGAAATAGATGAAACATATATCAAAATTATAAAAACTATATACAACAAACCCACAGTCAGCATCATAGCTGACTATGGTTAAAGAAAACAATGATTAAAGAAAAATTGAAAGCATTCCCACTTAGATCTGAAACTAGACAAAGTTGCTCACTGTCACCACTTTTATTCAACATAGCCCTGGAAGTCCTAGCCTGAGCAATCCGACAAGAGAAGTAAATCAAAGGTATACTGATACAGACATAAGAGGTCCAACTATCACTCTTTACTGATGATGTGATCTTATGTCCATAAAACCCCAGAGATTCTGCCAAGACTTCTGAGATTGATAAATAAATTCAGGAAAGTCTGAGGATACAAAATCATTGTACACAAATCAATAGCATTCCTACACACTAACAACAGTCAAGCTGTGAGTCATCTCACATTTCACCAAATGAAAACAAACAAAATAAAATACCTATGAATATATTTAACTAAGGAGAGAACTATGAGTTAGTAGAGAAAGAAATCTCAGAGGGTATAAACAAATAAAAAATATATCATGCTGAATCAACATTGTTAAAATGTCTATACTATCCAAAGTGATCTACAGATTCAAAGCAATCCACATCAAAACACCACCATCATCTTGCATATCTGGAAAAAATTAATTCTACCCTTCATATGGAAGAAGAATATAGCCCAAATATCCAAAGCAACCTTAAACAAAAAAGACAAATCAGGAGGCATCACTTTACCAGACTTCAGGCTATACTATGAGGTCAGAGAAATCAAAGCAGTATGGTACTGGCCCAAGAAGAGACACATAGGTCAATGGATCTTAAGAGAAAATGAAGATATAAAACCATCATCATATTGCATCTGATCTTTGACAAAATAGACAAAAACATACCTTGAGAAAAAAGAATCCCTATTCAATAGATGGTGCTGGGAACAGTGGATAGTTACACGTAGAAGATTGAAACAAGAACAATACCTTTCACCACTCACAAAAATTAACTCACAATGGACAGCAGACTTAAACTTAAGGCATACACCCATAAGAATTCCAGAAGAAAAAATTGGAAAAACCCTTATAGACATTGGCCTATGCAAAGAATTTATGAAGACCTCAAAAGCAATCACAGAAATAAACAAAAATAAATAAATGGAACCTGATGAAATTAAAAAGCTTCTGCATAGCCAAAAAAACCATAAACAGAGCAAATAGAAAATATACAGAATGGGAGAAAATGTTTGCATGCTATACATTCTGACCACCAGAAAGAATAAAGAACTCAAGCAAATCAGTAAGAAAAATATCAACCCCATAAGAAAGCTGGCAAAAAAAGATGAAGAGAGGCTTTGCAACAGAAGATAGACTAATGGCCAATAAACATATGAAAAAATATTCAGTGTCTGTAGTCATCAGGAAAATGCAAATCAAAATCACAATGAGGTATTACCAAACTCCAGTGAAAACGGTTTTTATAAAAAAAATCCCAAAGCAGCAGATGTGGGCATACATGTGGAGAGAAAGGAAAACTGAAAGCTCTTATAACCTCTACAGATGGTAGTGGGGAGATAGCTCAGAGAACTAAAAGTAGACCTACTATTTGTTTGTTTTTTTCTTTTTTATTTATTCATTTATTTATTATTAAATCATAGCTGTCTACATTAATGCAGTCATGGGGCACAGTGTGCTGGTTTTATATACAATTTGAAATATTTTCACCAAACTGGGTAAGATAGCCTTCATGGCATTCTCTTAGTTATTGTGTTAAGACATTTATATTCTACATTTAGAAAGATTCACATGTACCCTTGTAAGATGGACCATAGGTGTGGTTCCACCAATCAAATCACCCTCCCTCCACCCATCCTCCCCCCTTTGATCCAGCAGTCCCACTACTGGGCACTTACCCAAAAGAAAGTCACTTTATCAAAAAGACACATGTACTCGAATGTTTATTGTGGTATAATTCACAATTGCAAAGATGTGGAACCAAGTGCCTTTCAGTACATAAGTGGATTAATATAATGTAGTATATGTATACCATGAAGTACTGCTCAGCCATAAAAAATGATGAACTAATACCTTTTGTAATCCCCTGAATGGAGCTAGAAACCATTCATCTAAATGAATTTTCCAAGAGTGGAAAAACAACCAGCACATGTACTCACTATTAAATTGGAACTAATCGATCAATACTCGTGTGCATATATGGTATAAAATTCAATGGAAAAGAAGCAGATTGGGGGGTGGGGCTAATTCACATGTAATGCACACCCTTTGGGTGAGGGGCATACAACTTTGACTCACACTGTTCAAAAGCAATTACCAAAACATTTGTGCCCCAATAATATTCTGACACAAAACATAAAAATATATAAAAAACGAGGAAACTCAGATACCATGCAGTATCTGCAGGAAGCAGCTGCTCCCCCTAGGGTTAAAGGAACAAAGGTAAAAGTTTAGAATTATTAAAACTTAACAACTTGGAGGGGAACTCTGTGGAGTCCCAGATCTCTAAGGAGAGGGTATAGCTCTGCTGGTGCTTGCCTCTGGGCAGGGGGAAGCACAATGAAGCTGGTTCCACAAGTGTTGGAAAAACCAAACACTAATTCAGTTCTTACTGGACCTGCTGCCACCCAGATTAAGAAAATGCCTGAGGTGGCACTGCCAGCAATAGAAAGACCACAGGATACTGCTAGAAGCAGAAAGGAGCAAATCCTTCTTCCTTCTCCAGCCTTGTAGCAGAGGCTAATGGGAGACCAGTTAGCAATGCGGAAATGTGATTTTCTGATTTCCAGCTCCAGTGCTGTGAAGCAGAGTAGTATTTGCGAATGAGTTTGAAAATAAAGCAGTGATAATTTTTTTTCTTTATTAAATCATAACTGTATACATTGATGTATTTATGGGGTACAGTGTACAATGTGAAATGCTTACGTCAAGCTGATTAACACATCCATCACCTCGCTTACTTATTTGCTGTGGTAAGACAATTATACTCTTTTCTTAGTAGTTATGAAGTGTACCATTACATTAGGCACATTAGGTGAGGCCCCCCAAAATACCCTCCTCCTCCTGATCTCCCCTCTCCCCTCCCCTCTCACTCCTCTTCCTTTCTACTTCCTGGACTATATAAAACAGTGATAATTTAATAAATAGGATAAATGGGAAACCAACAGAGTGGCTCCTGGACTCTGCTACCTTCAAAAGCATGAATCCAACGTCTAAGAAATTCTCTTCGAATTTTTGTGTAGTCCTGGGAGGATAGGGTCTCTCCTATAGGGGGAGGAGGGCACTGGGAGGGGAGTTGACTTGAGCATGCTTATCCTATAGTGTTTGTTATTTCCTCTCTTTATTACACATAATCATCTTACTATCCAGAGATATTTAGGGTGGCCTCCCTTTTTGGTTTCTTGGCCCATATCTCTTCATATAGAAACCATATATATTCAGGTTGTTCACAGACTCATTGGCTCATTCTGTTTTGCCAACAGCATGGAAGGACCTATGATGGGGATACAGAATTTCTTCACTTGCTACTAAGGGAGTCTCCCATACACCTATTTTCACAGGATTGTTTGAGAAATTTGTTATGCTTCAGATGCTGGCTGCATTGTTTGAGAGAAGTACAGTTGTTTATTTTTATTTTTTATTAAATCATAACTTTGTACATTGATGCATTTATAGAGTTCAGGGTACTGCTTCAATATACAATGTGAAATGCTTACCTTGCACTAAGTAACACATCCATCACAATTATACTCATTTCTTAATAGTTTTGGAATGTACCATTGCATCATGCACGTTAGGTGAGGTCCCCCCAAATGCCCTCCCTCCTTCCATATCCCCCCTTCCCTCCCCTCTCGCTCCTCTTCCCTTCTACTTACGGGACTATAGTTATGTGTTGCCATTAATATGAGTGTATAGGTGATTATATATTGATTTCATAGTAGTAGTGAGTACATTGGATACTTTTCCCCCCATTCTTGAGATACTTTATTAAGAAGAATATGTTCCAGCTCCACCCAGGTAAACATAAAAGATGTAAAGTCTCCATTTTTTTAATGGCTGCATAGTATTCCATGGTGTACATATACCACAATTTGTTAATCCATTCATGGGTTGATGGGCGCTTTGACTGTTTCCATGTCTTGGCTATTATGAATTGGACTGCAATAAACATTCTGGTGCAAATGTCTTTGTTGTAATATAATTTTTGATCATCTGGGTATATACCTAGTAGAGTAATTGCAGGATCAAATGGTAGGTCTACTTTTAGTTCCTTAAGTGTTCTCCAAACTTCTTTCCAAAAGTGTCATATTAGCTTGCATTCCCACCAGCAGTGTAGAAGCATTCCCTTCTCTCTGCATTCATGCCAACATCTGTAGTTTTGGGATTTTGTGATGTGGGCTAATCTTACTGGAGTTAGATGATATCTCAAAGTGGTTTTGATTTGCATTCTCTGATGATTAAGGATGATGAACATTTTTTCATGTGTTTGTAGGCCATGTGCCTGTCTTTATCAGAGAAGTTTCTGTTCAAGTCTCTTGCCCATGTATTTATTCTTTTCTTATTGATTAGTTTGAGTTCCCTTCAAATTCTAGTTATCAGACCTTTGTTGGAAGTATAACCTGCAAAAATTTTCTCCCATTCTGAAGGTTGTCTGTTTGCTTTACTTACTATGCTGTTGGCTGTGCAAAAGCTTTTTAGTTTGATCAGATCCTAGTAATGTATTTTTGATGTTGCTTCAATTGCCTGGTGGGGGTCCTCCTCATAAAATATTCTCACAGGCCAATTTCTTCAAGTGCTATCCCTGCACTTTGTTCTAGTATTTTTATAGTTTCATGTCTATAGTTTTATCCAATGAGAATCAGTTTTTATTAATGGTGAAACGTGGGGGTCCAGTTTCAGTCTTCTTTACGTCACCAGCCAGTTCATCCAGCACCATTTGTTAAATAGGGAGTCTTTCCCCCACTGAATATTTTTGATAGGCTTGTCAAAGATCAAATGATGAAAAGTAGCTGGGTTCATCTCTTGGTTCTCCATTCTGTTCCATACATGTACTGCTCTGTTTTTGTGCCAGTACCATTCTGTTTTGATCACTATAGATTTATACTATGGCCTGAAGTCTGGTAATGTGATACCTCCTGATTTGTTCTTATTTCTGAGTAAGGTATTTGCTATTTGAGTTTTTTTTCTGATTCCATATAAACTGAAATACTATTTTTTCAAGTTCTTTAAAGTATGACGATGGTGTTTTAATAGGGATTGCATTAAATCTGTAGATTTCTTTGCGTAGTATGGTCATTTTAACAATGTTGATTCTTCCTAGCCATGAGCATGGTATGTTTTTCCATTTGTTAACATCTTCAGCTATTTCTTTTCTCAGATTTTCATAGTTCTCTTTATAGAGAACTTTATAGAGAACTTTATAGAGAACTTCACATCCTTTCTTAGGTAAATTCCCAGATACTTCATCTTCTTTGGTACTAATATAAAAGGAATAGAGTTCTTGACTGTACTTTCAGCTTGACTATTGTTGGCATATATAAAAGCTACTGATTTGTAAGTATTGATTTTGTATCCTGAGATGCTGCTATATTTCTTTATGATTTCTAAGAGTTTTGAAGTTGAGTCAAAACTGGGATTTTCCAGGTATAGGATCATATCATCAGTGAAGAGTGAGAGTTTGATCTCCTCTGACCCTATTTGAATACCCTTGATTGCCTTCTCTTGCCCGATTGTGATGGCTAAGACTTCCATTACTATGTTGAATAGCAGTGGAGACAGTGGGCATCCTTGCTTAATTCCTGATCTGAGTGGAAATGTTTTCAATTTTAAGCCGTTCAATATAAAATTGGCTGTGGGTTTGCTGTAGATGGCCTCTGTCAGTTTAAGAAATGTCCCTTCTATGCCTATTTTCTTAAGTGTTCTGGCCATGAAAGGATGCTGGATATTATCAAAGGCTTTTTCTGTGTCAATAGAGAGAATCATATGATTTTTTTTTATTTTTTTGATGTGATATATTTATAGATTTGCATACGTTGAACCAACACTGTAACCCTGGAATAAAACCAATTTGATCATGGTGTATAATTTTTTTGATACGTTGAATTCTGTTTGCTAAGATCTTCTTGAATATTTTTGCATCAATATTCATTAATGATATTGGTCTATAATTTTCTTTCTTTGTTGGATCCTTTCCTGGTTTGGCTATCAGAGTGATATTTGCTTCATAGGATGTGTTGGGAAGTATTCCTTCTTTTTCTATGCTTTGGAAAATTTTGTATACTATAGATGTTAGTTCCTCTTGAAAGGTTTGATAAAATTTAGACGTGAAGCCATCTGGTCCTGGACTTTTCTTTTTTGGGAGATTTCGTATTGTTGATGCTATTTTAGTGATTGATATAGGTCTATTCAAGATTTCTAATTCTTTCTGGTTGAGTCTAGGAAGATAGCATGTTTCCAGGTATTGGTCTATTTCCTTCAGATGTTCATATTTCTGGGAATAGAGTTTTTGTAGTAATCATTGAGGATTTTTGAATTTCTGAAGTGGCTGTTGTTATTTCTCCTTTATTGTTCTGATAGACGATATTGGAGATTTTACTATTCTATTTCTGGTTAGGTTTATCAATTTTGTTAATCTTTTCAAAAACCCAACTTTTTGTTCTGTTGATCTTCTGAATGATTCTTTTGTTTTCAATTTCATTTCATTCTGCCCTAATTTCGGTTATTTATTTTATTCTGCTGGGTTTGGGGTTGGAGTGTTCTTCCTTTTCCAGTTGCTTGAGATGATCCATTAAGTCGTTGGCTTCCTCTCTTTCTGTTTTCTTGATGAAGGCTTCCAATACTATAAATTTCCCTCTTACGACTGCCTTTGCAGTATATCACAGGTTTTGATAATTTGTGTCTTCATTATCATTTTGTTCCCCAAATTTGGTGATTTCCTTTTTTTTTTTTGAGAGACAGAGTCTCACTTTGTCCCCCTCAGTAGAGTGCTATGGTTTCACAGCTCACAGCAACCTCCAGCTCTTGGGCTTAGGTGATTGTCTTGCCTCAGCCTCCTAAGTAGCTAGGACCACAGGTGCTCACCACAATACCCAGTAATTTTTTTTTTAATTGCAATTTGGCCAGGGCCAGGTTTGAACACACCATCCTTGATATATGGGGCCAGTGCCCTACTCACTGAGCCACAGGCACCATCCAATGATTTCCTTCTTAATCTCATCTTTGACCCAGTTATCATTCAGCCTAAGATTATTTAGTTTCCATGACTTTGTCTGAGTATGAAGATTCCTGTTGCTGTTGAGTTCAACTTTTATTCCATGGTTGTCCAAGATGATACAAGGAATAATTTCTATACTTTTAAATTTACCAAGTGAGACTTGTGTCCTAGGATATGATCTATTTTGGAGGATGACCCATGGGCTGATGAGAAGAATGTATATTCAGTTTTATTAGGGTGAAATGTTCTGTAGAGGTCTGTAAAGTCCATTTGTTCTAGGGTTAGGTTTAAGTTTAATATTTGTTTAGTTTCTTCTTGAAGAATCTATCCAAAGCTGTTAAAGTGGTGTTAAAATCTCCAACTATTGTAGTGCAGGAAGATATCAAGTTGTTTATATCCATTAGGGTCTACTTTATGAATTGAGGAACATTCTGTTAAGTGGTAGGGGTGCATAAATGTTAATTATCAAAATCTCTTCATGTTGGGTGTTTCCCCTGACAAATATATAGTGACATTCCTTATCTTTCCTATCATTGTTGGTTTAAAACCAAGTATATCTGCTACTAAAATTGCAACACTTTCTTTTTTCTGGTTTCCATTTGCCCATAATCTAGAAGTCCTTTCCTTCACCTTGAGTCTATTTTTATCCTTTAAGGTAAGGTGAGATTCTTGTATGCAGCATATATCTGGTCTGAGTATATGTATCTAGTCAGCCAGCTTGTGCCTCTTTAGAGGATAATTTAAACCATTCACATGAATTGAGAGAATTGATAAGCCTGGGTTGTGTTTTTGGTTTCATGATTTTTGGATATCCAGTGGACATTTTTAATCCTTTCACCACTGTGGAAGTTAGGTTTTGTTCAAAAATTTCTGGATGAGTTTCCTTTGGAGGTAGAACATTGTACTGATCATTGTGAAGGCTGGGTCTGAGAATATCCTGGAGAGTTGGTTTAGTTATGGCAAATTTCTTCAATATGTCTATGTCATTAAAGTATTTGATTTCTCCATCACAAATGAAGCTCAGTTTAGCAGGATACAGGATCCTGGGCTAAAAGTTGTTTTGTTTTAGGAGATTGAGGGTTGATGACCATCCTCTTCTGGTTTGAAACATTTCAGCTGAGAGATCTGCAGTCATTCTGATACTTTTCCCTTTGTAGGTGATGCTTATGACTGGCTGCTTGCAGAATTCTCTCCTTCATCTTAACTTTGGCAAAGTTAATCACAATGTGTCTAGGAGATGCTTTATTTGGATTGAGTTGTGCTGGGGTTCTGAAACTGTCTGCTACCTGAAGTTATGTATCTCTTGCAATGCTTGTGAAATTCTTCTCCAAAACCTCTTGGAGTAGAGCATCTGTACCTTCAAGACCATCCTCTTCTCCTTTGGGAGTTCCTATAAGACAAAGTTTGATCTTTTGGAGTGATCCTACAACTCTCTCAGGGAATGATCAGTTTTTGCTCTCCATTTGTTTGCCTCTTTGAGTGTTTGGGAAGTTCAAAAACTGTCTTCAGTTTCAGAGATCCTTTCTTCTGCCTAGTCAACTCTATTACTGAGGGATTCTACTGTATTTTTGGAGCTCCTCAACTAACTTTTTTGTTTCCTTGAGCTCTGCTATCTCTTTTCTCATTATGTCCATATTATTGGTGACTTGGGCTTTGAATTCATTAATTACTTTTTCTTTCTTTTTTGCAGTTTTTGGCTGGGGTTGGGTTTGAACCCACCACTTCCAGTATACGAGGCTGGTGCCCTACTCCTTTGAGCAACAGGCACTGCCCTCATTAATTTCTTGAGACAACTTTAGAACTACTCTTTGGGATTCAATTTCTATCTTTTCTTCCATTCTATTTATCTATTTTTTTTTAATTTTCTCTATACATATACATGTGATTATTTGGTTTCCACTTTTTGCCTTAACAAAATTAAAAAGGCTTAAAATTTAATAACAATAATAATGGTTAAGATAAAGACTAGAAACAAAAACCTTGTGAAGAATGAATGAAGATAAATACATTCAGAAAAGAAATGTCGTTTCTTGGGGGTGTTTTCATGTTGCCAAAGTTCTTCTGTTGGGTCTGCATCATGTTTATTTTCCACTGTTTGGTTATTAGAATTGGTAAGGTGAGACTGAATTGGGGTTCCCAGGTAGTAGAGATGGCCCCTTACTGAAGCACTAGGCTTTGTAAATGTGGCTTATCTTCTACGATCTTACAAAGGTCCCTTTCAGAGTTTTGTCTGGAGATTCTGAGGACCTACTTGGTGAGATAGTGCAAGTTATCTCTGTTTTGATATCAGCCAAACTCTACCCTATCCTAAGAAACCACAGTATTAAGTTTAAATCTTGACTGTGAAGAGATACAAACAGCTATGGTGCCCAGTCCCCACCCTTCAGTTCTTTTCCTCTAAAGAACTTCGAAGGTCAACCTCAGAATGTCCCTGAATGGACAGCCCCAGACATGGGTTCTAATTAAATTGTCTCAGGCAGTGAAAACCCTGCTCAACAGAGAGGGATTCAAGGGTCTCCAACAGCACAATTGGAGCCAGAGATACACTCTCCCACCCACCAGACTCAGTCCACACTGTTGTCCACTTCTCTGCTCACCAGGCCCAGTTGGAGCCAGGGACTACACCCCTGCCCACTGGTCTCAGTCCACAACCCTCAAGCTTCTGCTTGCCAGACCAGCTGGAGTCAGGGGACCACGCCCCCACCCCTGCCAGTCTCAGTGCACTGCCTGGAAAGCCTCTGTTCGCAGGCTCTGTTAGAGTCAGTATATAGCACCTTACCCACAGGTCTCAGTCTTCACCCATTAAGCCTCTGCTCACCAGCCTCACTGGAGACAGGGGACCACACCTTAGCCCTTAGGTCTTGGTTCACAGCCAGCAAGCCACTGCTTGAGGGTTCTGTTGGAATCAGGAGATCATGCCCTTGCTCTCTGGTCTCAGTCCATGCCTAGCAAGCCTCTGCTCACAGGCCTAGCAGGGGCTGGGGATTAGCCCTGTCTGCTGAATTCAGTCCACATGGGGCAACCACTATCCCACTGTGGGTGCCATCAGAGCCAGGGGTTCTGCACCCCATCCTGCCATACACAACCTGAACTGAGGGTCAACACCACCACTGGCCAAGCATAGTCATAACCAGGGGACTGCTCTTCCTCCTCCCCCCACCCCCGGAGTGTCCCTTTCTTCCCACACTGTCTTTCTTCCCCGTTAGTCACAGATTCCGTCCTGATCATTGGTGGTCCACACTATGCCCAGATCTCTCAGCACAAGACCAAACACTCTGTGCTCTGCAGGGGGCAGAACTTCAGACTGCCATGCAAGGGGGAAAGGGTGGACTGGGAGTTTAGACTTGTGGAGGAAAATATCTGTTCAATTTTATGCCTGGCAGGGTGGTGTCTAGGTTCATAAGTGGGACCTAACTGGAGAAAGAGACCTGGTGTTTAGCAGCTCTCTCCAGGGAAGTAAAATGAGAGGTCTTTTGTTCCTGTGGCAGGCCTCTTGCTTGGGGGAGGGGGTCTCCCATCCTCTAGTCCATAGGCTTTGTACTCTTTGGAATTCAATTTCTATCTTTTCTTCCATTCTATTTATCTTTTTCTTTTAATTTTCTCTATACATATACATGTGGTTATTTGGTTTCCCCTTTTTGCCTTCTCAAAATTAAAAAGGCTTAAAATTTAATAACAATGACAATGTTTAAGATAAGGACTAGAAACAAAAACCTTGTAAAGAATGAACAAAGATAAATACATTCAGAAAAGAAATGTCACTTCTTGGTGGGGGGTGGGGGGTCCTACCCTACCAGTTCTAATAACAAGCCTGTGAGCAGAGGCTTGCTAGGCATGGACTGAGACCAGCGACAAGGGCATAATCTCCTGATTCCAACAGAACAGGTTGTAATTTGTTTTCTTGAATGCTCTTCCTTGGAGTTACAGCTTGCTGAACTTCTTTCTGTGCTCAGCTCCCCATCTTTGGCTTTATAGAGTCCAATTCCATCCAATTTTTCTTCCTCTGCTCAGGAGCCTCTGCTGAAGATTGCTACCAGACGGTCGTCTTCCCAGGGAGAGATACAGTTTTATGAATTAACTGGGATATTTGAAGATGTAATTTTTTTTTTTTTAGAAAAAAGATTAAAAGAAAGGGTTGGGCTTAAACAATAACATAAATATAGAGCAATGCCTTACATGCACTTTTTACAGACATTTTAAAATACTACACCTTTGGTGCATATGCTCAAGAGACCAAAATATTAAAGTATAGTATTTCAATATGACACAAGTAGCAAAAATGGCCCTGTTAGATTTTCTTATATGCTTCAAATAACTTCCCATCTCCCCTTGAAGCCAGCTGGCTGCTATGCCATACCTGTAATCTCAGTCATGTCAGGTTGTCCTTGAGCTAGTGTAGAATGAGCCTGCATCATATGAGGCATTCAGTCTACTGATCCAGTTCACAAGCATCAACAGCTATTTTCCTCAGTTGTAGCAAAAATAAGTCTCTCCACATCAATAAAAATTAAAGTGCATTCTTGTGTGTTCTGTCTTACAGTGTGAACATGGTAGGCAATACATTTTTCCTAGAATAGCATCTGACGTTGAAAGTACTATGTCAATGTTAGCTACTAATACAAAACCAACATACAAACGATTATATGCTCAAACTAAAGGAAAAACACAGGTACAGTCTAGCTGGGGCGGGGGGTTTGCCAAGATGTCACCTAATGTGCACAATAGGAGGGTTGAAAGGCTCAACTACAACTTGAACTTTACCTTAGAAATGAAAACAATGTATCCTAAACATTTGTACCCTCTTATCAATTTGAAATAAAAAAAAAATTGAGATAGCAAGTTATATTTTAGGAAAAGAAAATGGCAGTTGGAGTATTTAGGAAAAGGAAGAAGGGAAGAAATATATAAATATCTTTCTAATTAATTCCCTTTGGCTCAATAATTTATTCCCGTTGGTGAATACCATATGTGAAAGAGAGTATAATGAAACTTAATTCTAAGAAGTTTGGTTTTGAGATATTCATGACAGATATTGCAAAAATGGCACAATGATATGCTCCTATTGGGAGTATCATTACTTAGAAATCAGGCAATTGTGTTGAAAAATAACTGTACTTTTTAAAATTATAAGGGTCAGGATAATTTCATAGATAAAAGTAGAAACAATAGATGGATTCCCTCTCCATGTCTTCCCTCAAAGACAATAGTATGTCTTTGCTTTAGGTTTTCAGTCATCAAGACAAACCCCAATCTTTAGCCCTGACCTGCACCACCCAATAGACAACAGCTTCAAGTAACTATTTAAATATAAACCTAAATTTAAATAAAATTAAAAATTCAGTTTTTTAATTGCACTAATCACATTTTATGTGGTCAACAGTCACATGTGGCCAGAAGATCCCATATTGGACAGCACAGATATTAGAAAAATGGATTGTATAGCGTAGTATGGAGCACTGTTCATCAGGACACAGTGCTGAGTCTCATTAGTTCTAGAATTCACAGAGACATGTGAACTTTAAGCCAAAGAAGCAGAGGCAATAATTGTTACATTCCCTATAGCCACATATAAAAGAGCTGAATGATATATGATATCATTGATATATGATATCATATGATATATTCCCTTGATATGATATCATATGATATATTCCCTTATATCCCCTATGATATATTCCCTTTCTCT
>NW_003852467.1:778155-778811 GCF_000181295.1 Otolemur garnettii
ATATCATATGATATATTCCCTTATATCCCCTATGATATATTCCCTTTCTCTGCTATAATTTATAGATTGATGAGGTGAGATGAGAAGGTGATAAGGGAGATATATTCCCCTTATATCCCCTATGATATATTCCCTTTCTCTGCTATAATTTATAGATTGATGAGGTGAGATATTTGGCTCACCCCAAATATCTCTGGAGTGTTTAGGACCCTAGAGTGTGACAGATAATTATCCTATCTGAAGATCACATGACTTCAGGGAGGGAGACTACAAGTGAGTTACAAAGATTCTGCAACATCCATTTGGGTAACCTTCACCATGTGGGAGTCAGCCAGTCGTCAGGAACTGCTCTAGGGACCACAACCACTGCTGCACCTCTGGGAAACATGGGAACACTTAATTTGACCTGTTACAGCTGACAGAACACTCAACAGTCACCTCTTTTCTCACAAACACCACAGACACTTCTCAGGAGCTGACAGTTGGATACTGGCGATGCCTACAGTGAGAAGAAAAACAATCACCGATTGAGCATCCAGCCAAATGTCATAGCCACCCAGAAAGGTAAGTGATCTTTTTTTTTTATTATTGAATGGTAACTATGTACATTAATGCACTTCTGGGGTACAGTGTGGGGTTTTCACATGCAATCTGAA
>NW_003852467.1:782658-785992 GCF_000181295.1 Otolemur garnettii
AAAAGTTTCTGGGTGGGTTTACTTTTGTGGTGGAGGATTGCACTGGTCATTATGGAGGATAGGTTTGAGAGTTTCCTGGAGAGCTGGTTTAGTTATAGCAAATTTCTTCAATGTATGAATGTCATTAAAGTATTTAATTTCTCAATCTTAGATGAAACTCAGTTTAGCTGGATACAGGATCCTGGGTTGAAAGTTATTCTGTTTTAGGAGATTAAAAGTTGATGACCATCCTCTTCTAGCCTGAAGGGTTTCAGCTGAGAGATCTGCAGTCATCCTAATATTCTTCCCCTTGTAGGTTATGGTTTTCTTACGTTTAACTGCTTTCAAAATTTTGTCTTTCATCTTAACTTTAGTGAAGTTGATTATGATGTGTCTGGGGCATGTCTTGTTCAGGTTGAGTCATGCTGGGGTTCTGAAACTATCTGCTATCTGGATTTCAGAATCTCTTGGCATGTCTGGAAAGTTCTCTTTCATAATTTCATGAAGAAGAGCCTCTGTGTTTTGTGAAGCAACTTCATCACCTTCTGGGATTCCTATAAGGTAAATATTAGTTTTCTTAAATTATCCAAGAGTTCTCTGAGAGTGAGATCTGTTTTTGCTCTCCATTTCTTTTGATCTTTGAGCTCCTGGGCTTCTTCAAAAGCTTTTTCTTCAGTATCAGAGATCCTTTCTTCTGCCTGTTGAACTTTTTATGGAGGGATTCCACTGTGTCTTTCAGATCCTTGAGGGCTGCAACCTCTTGTCTCAGGATTTCAAAATCTTTGATCATTTTATCTTTGAAATCGTTGAGTTCTTGAGTCATCTTTTGAATAATTTCTTGAGATATCTTTTGAATAATTTCTTGAGAAATTTTTTGAATAATTTCTTGAGCTCCTAATTCCTTCTTTTCTTCCAATTTTTTAATCTTATTTGCTATCCACATTCTGAACTCGATTTCTGACATCCCTGCCATTTCCTTGTGGATGGGGTCTTCAACTGTGTCTTCCCCATTTTCCCTTGGATGAGTTGATCTATTCTGGTTTTTTGAGTTGCCAGAGTTTTTCCGCTGGTTCCGTCCCATGCTGAGTTTACCTTGTTTGGAGGCCTTATCAGAGCCGTTCTGTTGGTGGCTCCTTCTGGTTGCCCAGAGAGACAGGCAGAGCGTGTCTGTTGTCTTCTCCCAGTTCTCGTGTACTGGGGCAGCTGGGGTGCAGTGGAACAGTAGCAGCTGCACAGGAGTGTGTGTGACCCGATTAGACCTCGTTCAGCCTGCTGGGTGACCGGGGGGCAGGAAACTGGCAGCAGCCAGATCAGTCCTAGTTCAGCCCCTCTGGGGCAACCTGTGGAACAGGGAAACTGTAGTGACTAGATCAGTCCTAGCTCAGCACCCTGGAGCAGCCATGGGGTAGGGGAATGGCAGCGGTAGCCCAGGGTACGCGAGCGACCAGATCAGTCCTAGTTCAGCCCCACCAGAGTAGCTGGGGGGAAGCAGGGGACTACTTCACCATCGCCCATTGGACGCGTGCGGCGCTAGCAAGCCAGTCTGTGCCCTCCCAGTGTGGGAGCCCGGAGCGGTGGACTCCTCCACCTCTATCCGAGGGACGTATGTGGTTCTAGCAAATAGTTCTGGGCCCTCAAAAAGTGGTAGACCCCTCCACCACCATCTGCAGGGTGAGCGTGGCTCTAAGAAGCAGTTCTAGGCCCACCCAGCTTGGGAGCCTGGAGCGGGGAACACCTCCCCTGGCCTCCATGGGGTGTTTGTGTCTCTCAAAAGCTGTTTTTGGTCTACCTGGAATAGAGGATTCCTCCACCTCTGCCTGCAGGATGCCTGCGGCACTAGCAAGCAGTTCTGGGCCTGCCCAGAGCAGGAGCCTGCTGCCCGTGAGGTGTGCAACTCTAGCAAGCAGTTTTGGGGCCTTCCCCTCTCCGTGAGGGCAAAGGGACCCACTTGGCAACTGGGTTAGTCTGGGAAGGTTAATACCTCCTTCCCCACCTTGCACCCAGTCACTTGTGGCCCCCCAGGTCCGTGACCCTATTCACTCCAGTAGGCCACTGCTCCTGGGGTTTACCTGGCAAAATCAGCCAGAAATCTGAGTTCGGCAGGGGGGCCTTGCTGTGTTTAAATTAGGCTTCTGTCCGGCTAGATTTCTCTGTAAATCAGAGGTTGCATTCAGCTTTACACTCAGGTGTCAATTCTAGCCTCTGCCCGCCCACTGTCTTTGTCTCAGCTGCATTAGCCCCCGAGGGCTGGTGCTCCACCCAAGAAAGTTATGTGTGCTCTGCCTGTGACTGCTGTCCGGAACCTCTACTTGCCCAAAGGGATGGGGCTGAAACAGCGTCAGCCTGCCGCTATGCCACCGTTGCTGCACTGGTGTCCCCTGAGCTAATTCTCCTCTCCTCATGCCCACACCACAGTCAGTACAGAACAGCACCAACCCTTTCCCCTCCACTTCTCTCAAGGAGATGCCCAAGAATCTGGTCTCCATACCTCCAAACCTTGGAGTGAGTGGGTGGGGACTCCTCAGACTTCAAAGTCGCAGGTGAAGAATATATACAGTTTTATATAGTTCAAACCTTCCCTCAACCATATGCCTGGGGTGCCTCTTTGAATAGTCCTTGGGTGGTCTACCAGGTTTGAGGGGTCCAAATCGGTTGTCCCAGTCAGTACCCGTTTCACGTGGAAGAGTTCAAATGTCTCTGGGAGCTAGATAAGAGGGGTCTGCTTGCAGTTCAGATATAACTTGCTCCAGTGTTTCGCAAGGGCAAAGGGACCCACCTGGCAAATAGGTTAGTCTGAAAAGGTTAATACCTCCTTCCCCACCTTGCACCCAGTCACTCGTAATTCCCGAAGTCTGTGGCCCTATTCACTCCAGTAGGCCACTGCTCCTGGGGTTTACCTGGCAAAATCAGCCAGAAATCTGAGTTCAACAGGGGGGCCTTGTGTGTTTAAATTAGGGTCTGTCCAGCTAGATTTCTCTGTAAATCAGAGGTTGCATTCAGCTTTACACTCAGGTGTCAATTCTAGCCTCTGCCCACCCACTGTCTTTGTCTCAGCTGCATTAGGCTCCTGAGGGCTGATGCTCCACCCAAGAAAGTTATGTGCGCTCTGCCTGTGGCTGCTGTCCGAAACCTCTGCTTGCCCAAAGGGTTGGGGCTGAAATGGTGTCAGCCTGCCACTCAGGATATATATACAGTTTTATATAGTTGCTGCACTGAGCCAATTCTCCTCTTCTCATGCCCGCACCACAGTCAGCACAGAACAGCACCAGCCCTTTCCCCCTCCACTTCTCTCAAGGAGATGCCCAAGAATCAGGATTCCATAGGTAATAAACCTCCAGACCTCAGAGTGGGTGGG
>NW_003852467.1:786273-789918 GCF_000181295.1 Otolemur garnettii
CTCAGGAAGGTTGAAGTGCGCTCTTCAATCTTCTCTCTTGGCTCTGCTCCAAACCATCAGCTAATTTGCTAAACTTCTGTCCTTTCAGCCTCCTTCTGGATGGGAGCTTCTGTAAAAAGCTGGCTGCAGTCTGCCATCTTGGCTCCGCCCCCAAGTAGAATGATTTTGAAGTATTTCTTCTTTTTCTATTGTCTATAAGATTTGGCATGGCCTGTTTTTTTGAAATTATCTTTTACTTTCATTTATAAATATTAGTTGTCTATTTTTTGAGACTTTGTGAAAAAATAGGAAGAAGTTAACTGATGACTCCATACTGAACCTCAGAGTCAAAGCATTCTATGTTAGACATACTCTTATCTGACAATGTGAATGTTACTTTCTTTGCATTATTATTATTGTTTCATATTTTGATGCAGCAATCATCTGATTTCTTTTCTGAATGTATTTATCATCATGCATTCTTTATGAGATTATTGTTTCTAGTCCTTATCTTAAACATTGTTATTGTTATTAAATTTTAAGCCTTCTTAATTTTGTGAAGGCAAAAAGTGGAAACCTAATAAACACAGGTATATGTTAAATAAATAAATAAATAAAAATATCTAAAAAAAAACAGTAAATAACAAATTATGAGAGTCATTCCAATATCTGGTCTATTTTCTTTTGGTTATTGCTAATGAAAGGGCCAAATATATATAACTCCTATTAACAAATGTATGTTTTCCTTAGGAATACAAGGAGGATATAACATTTAAAAAATCAGTCAGTACAATTTGCCAACTGTAACAGTCAGGGATTTTGCACTGTGTCAAAATATACAACTATGAAGGAATTTAATATAGGAAATTGGTTAAACAAGTGATGCAGGAACTAATCAAGGGAGAATAAAGAAAACCAATGCTTAACAACTTGCGCGGGTCAGTCCAACATCTACTCTGGAGGGACAAAAAGAGAAGGCAGCATTACTGTCACCTGGAAATTTCGGTTAACAGGATTTGGACCCATAGTGTTCTAATCTCATGGTGACTGGAGTCTGGAGAAACTGTAGCAATTGAAGCAGAAGATACCAGATGGGCAGAGGAAGGATAAAAACACTAGGCCCTCTCATCCTGAGGCCTAATCTCCTCCTAGTGTCTTCTGTTGGCTGGAATAAGTGTTCAACCAGATGTTGGGGAAATAGAAAGTGAATGTCAGACCTGGTAAAGTAGAGAACACAGCAGAGAAAGGGTGAAGAACTGATCTGAGGACCAATAGGTCCAGGACTAGCACAGCACACATACAGGTTAAACAAGGAAACCATGCACAAATTGATACAGAATAGTGGCTCATGAACGTCATCATGATTGATTCATTATAAAAATGTATTCTCAAATTATATAAAAGATAAGTACTAAGAAAGTCCTCTAGAGCAAAATTTCTTTTTTTAAAATTTCTTTTCTTTCTTTCTTTCTTTCTTTCTTTCTTTCTTTCTTTCTTTCTTTCTTTTTTTAGAGACAGAGTCTCACTTTATCACCCTTGGTAGAGTGCCATGGCTTTACAGCTCATAGCAACCTCCACTCCTAGGCTTAGGTGATTCTCTTGCCTCAGCCGCCGAGTAGCGGGAACTACAGGCACCCACCACAACACCTGGCTATAGAGTAAAATTTCTATCTCATGTTGTAACATTCACAATTTATACTTTAGGCTGGGCATGGTGGCTCATGCTATAATCCTAGCACTCTGGTAATCTGAAGAGGGTGAATTGCCTGAGCTCAGGCGTTTGAGACCAGTCCGAGCTAGAGAGATGAAACCCTGCCTCTAAAAATAGCCGGGCCTTGTGGTGGGTGCCTGTAGACCCAGTTATTAGGGAGGCTGAGGACAGAGGATTGCTTAAGCCTCAGAGTTTGAGGTTACTGTGAGCTATGATACCACAGCACTCTACTGAGGGCAACAAAGTGAGGTTCAGTCTCAAGAAAAAAAGGAAACTGGGCAGTGCCTGTGCCTCACCAGCCCCATATACCAAGGGCGGAGTGTTGAAACCCGGCCCCAGCCAAACTGTGACAACAACAAAAAAACAGCTGGGTGTTGTGGCAAACACCTGTAGTCCCAGCTACTCGGGAGGCTGAGGCAAGAGAATCGCCTAAGCCCAAGAGCTGGAGGTTGCTGTGAACTGTGATGCTATGGTACTCTACTGAGGGTGACAAAGTGAGACTCTATCTCTAAAAAAAAAAAAAAAAAAAAAAAGGAAGCTTATATATTAATATTGAAAAACAGAAAAAGATGCCTACTATTCCCATTTCTATTCCTTGTTTTCATGAAGGTAGTGCATCTGAACGTAATGGGAAACAGAAGTAGTAAAAGAGATAGGAATTAAATACAGGAAACAAAACTACTACTATCCATAAATGTGAGTGGAATGTATATAAGTCAAATCTACTTAAGAAAAACTGCTAAAGAGATAAAATCATTTTTAAGGGTTTAGGTGTAACATCAATAGATAAAATGCTCTTTATTTCTATAGAAGTGGACATTATGAAGCTGAAATGAAATAAGATGTGTCAATTATGATAAATACTTTATGCATAAAAATTGTAAGCCTAATTTTATTTTAGAGAATAAAAATATAAGAATTTAAGAAAAGAATTATATAGCTATTATTGAGAGAAATTACCAAAGGTCTAATTAAATGGAGAAATAGTACATGTTCACAGATAGAAGATTCACTATTGTAAATATGTTAATTATCTTCAAATTCAATATATAGATGAAAGTAATTGTTCCCCCACAAACAAAAAACCAAAAGGACAGTTTGTGAATGTCTGTGTACCTGAAACTTGACAGGTTAATTCTAAAATGTAAAAAGATACGCAAATTACTAAAGATAGCCAGTGTGCTTTGGGGTAAAAAACAAAGAAGGTATGATGTTAAGGTTTATTATAAAAAAAAAAACTATACTAAGTAAATTTGTAGTAGGATACAGAAATAACTGAATAGAACAACAGAAGTGAATAAAATATTCCAAATATTTTATATTTTATTTTATTTTATTTTATTTTTCTTGAGACAGAGCCTCAAGGTGTCACCCTGGGTAGAGTGCTATGGTGTCGCAGCTCACAGCAACCTCCAACTCTTGGGCTTAAGTGATTCTCTTGCCTCAGCTTCCCAAATAGTTGAGACTACAGGAGCCTGCTACAACGCCCGGCTATTTTTTTTTTTTTTTTTGGTTGTAGTTGTCATTGTTGTTTGGTGGGCCTGGGCTGGATTCGAAACTGCCAGCTCTGCTGTATGTGGCTGATGCCTTAGCTGCTTGAACTATAGGCACTGAGACTCCATATATTTTTTAAATAGTATATTCCAAATATTATCCAGAGCTCAATTATACATGGTCTCCTGATTTACTCAAAATATGCCACTGAGGAGAACTGGAGGAAAGAACAGTTTTTTTAGTAAGAAATGACAGTTGAAAGATCTGATATTAACCTTAAAAACAAAATGTGACTGAAATCCTCCATTACACATAACACAAAAATCACTTCTAGGTGGACTGGAAACCTATTTGTAAATTATTTACTTTGAAAATTTTCACACTTACATAACAAAGGAATATGCTATGGAAAGCCCTCATGCATTTTATCAGCTTGCCCGCTAGCAGCATTGGTCAATGAG
>NW_003852467.1:790019-794984 GCF_000181295.1 Otolemur garnettii
TCCTTTGCCACATGCTCTCTGCATAGTGGGCCTCAGGAACTTCTGGGGCCCTCACTTTCAGACAGTGGCACCTGGCACTTGGCACTGGCTTGAAAGAATACTGTGTGAGCCAATGATGTGTTCACTCCACCCTGACGACCTTGGTTCCCCATGCTCCCTTGTGGAGCTCTGCAGTGCCATGAACTACAACCTGACCCTCTCTCTGTGTTCCACAGAAGAGTCACCAGGAGATGTTGTGCTGGTAACAGACACACTGAACAGAACCAAGAGAACATTACTGACCTGGATGCCATACCATACCAGGATGTCCAGATATTATGGGAAAAGAGTTCTATCTAATCACCCACCTGGATGAATGTTCTTTCTGAGAGTGAGAAAATTAGGAACTGAGCCTCTTTCCTTACCCTGCCCATGTGGAGATGACCTACAGATTCTTCAGTTGAGCACAAAGACCCTCTTGTGGAAACTGTGATTATGGCAAGTACATTAGATTCTGTCCACCACAATCTGTTCGCTGAATCCAGTCATCCACACCTTTCTTATGCAAAATATATTCACCCTCTCCTAAGAGCCCCCAAAATCTTCACCTACTACAACAGCAGCTAAGAATCCAAATCCCATCACCAAATTAGATCTCATTGATATTGGCTGGTCTCTGTCATTTGGGAGGCTGCTTCAGATCTTGTGATGAAGCAACAGAAATCTACTATGTCAAGCCACTTTTGGAGTAACCAAGGTGACAGCCCTAAAAAATTCCCTCCAACCTATCCTGTCTTCTATCTTTTTTTTTTTTTTTTTTTTTTTTTTTTGAGACAGAGTCTTGCTTTGTTGCCCTTGGTAGAGTGCTGTGGTGTCACTGCTCACAGCAACCTCCAGCTCTTGGGCTTAGGTGATTCTCATGTTGGTTTCAAACTCATGAGCTCAAGTGATCCACAACCTCAGCTTCAGCCTCTTAGTGTTCTAGGATTTCAGCTGAGAGGCACTGAGCCAGGCTGCACAGACTTATTCTTGAAACATCCCTACTGCGTATTTTCCTAAAGAAAACAGTTTCCATGTTTACACAGGACACCTACACGTGGGTGTTCATAGCAGCTTTATTTATAATAGCCAAAAGCAAATGTCTTTCAATGACAGAATGGGCAAAGGCAGTGATCCATACAGTAGCATACTACACCACAATAATAAAAGAACAGATGGGTGGATGTGGAGCTCCCACCTGATCCTAGCACTCTGAGAGGCCCAGATGGGAGGATCCCTTGACCTGAGGCATTAGAGACCAGCCTGAGAAAGACTGAGACCCTGTCTCTACCAAAAAGAGAAAAAAATAGCCAGATATGGTGGACTATTCCTTAGTGAGGCTAAGACAGGAGAATCATCTGAACCGAGGTGATCGATGTTGCAGTGATCTTGGATGACACCACAGCATTTGAACCTGGGTGACAATGCAAGACTCTGTCCCAAAAAGAAACAGAGGTGAGCACCTGGGTCAGAAGGGGTCCTGAGGGAAGGGCTCCAAGGTGAATTAGTGCATGGTACTGCCCACCAGCCCAGCGCTTGCCATGGTGGAGCAGATCCAGGAGGACGTTCGGTCCGAAGGTGCCAGCTGAAAACCCTACCTTCACTGCTCCAGCAGCAGAAGGTATCCCAGGTCTTCCAGGAGTGCAGATAATTCCGTGGCCCAGTGGAAGGAGCTCTCCCAGCAGAGCTGGTCTCACTTAGCCATGAACCAGCTACTTCCATGGGCAGGTGACAGGCTGAGAGAGAAGTGTGAGCACTTTCAGGGAGCCAGAGACCATCTGGGGCCGGAGGATGAATAGGGGAAGCAGATGACACTTCTGGAGAGGACAACTGCCTCCTCAGGCTAAAATCTCACCTTCCCACCCTGAGCCTCCCCCATGGAGACCTACATGCCTGTTAACTCCAGGCTGGCACTTCCCTTGGGTCCCCAGCAGACAGGCTACCCTCCAGCCAGCTGTGCTGGCATGACTGCCCAGCTGAGGCCATCATTCACAAGCCCTGCTGGATAGGGAGGACTCCTGCTCCTCCTTGATCCTGTCCCTCCTCGGCTCCCACTGGCAGTGGCCCTAATAGGAGATGAAATCTCTGGGGACAGGTGCCACCTCCTTCCTACCCCAGGACAGACACTTATCTGTCTGTCCAACTCTAAGTCCTCATACCAGGACCACAGTTGGGGTGTGGCCCTGATGTGTTAACTATGATCTAGTCACATGGGTGATCCAGTGTCAGGACCACCAGAGGGCCGTCATCAGTCCCTGGTCCCGGTTCCTTTCACATTCAGGGCTCCTCCCTCATTTATCATCACAGTGATCCTAGGCTGCAGGGTTGACTATCCCCACTGTCTCTGAGACCCTGCCAGGCTCAGTGTCAGTCATTGGCTGACAGGCTGGCTCATTAGTCACTGCCCAGAGCAGGCTGGGGAGGTCTAGGTCTTGCTGTTGACCACCCAGGTAGGAGCAGCTCCAGCTCCAGGGTCTGCTGGGGATGCAGGCTCTGGGTGAGGGCAAGTGGAAATTCAGGAGGCAGATACTTGAAAAGGGCCTTTCATGTTAAAAGTCAACCTGGAGAGAAACAAGAGATGTGTGGTGGCTAGGAGAAGTGGTTGGGAGGCCCCAGGGTGCCCCTGGGTGCTACCTTGTGTCCAAAGGGTCTGATTGGTGCCTCTGTCACTCACTCCTAGAGGGTTGGGAGAGGATGAGCAAGGCCCCCAGACAGGACCCTAGCCTAGGTGATCCCAAGGGCCCTGCTGGGGCCTGTCCAGGCACTGTGTGCACAGAGCACCCATCAGACCTAGGGCACCAAGCCTGAGGCTTGGTCTTCTGAGATCTGCAGCTGATTACTGAACGTGGAACATATTTCCTTTTCCCCATAGAGAGGTTACCTGAGAGACCCTCCACATCAGCCTCAACATTTGGGTGTTTCTTAATGGTTGCCTGACCTGCAAGGGCTTTGCTTACCTGGCTGGACTCAAACTCTCAGGTGCTGGTTAAGGTTCCTCACAGGGTCTGAGAGCTCCTGGGTCAGATCTCAGGGTCCAACCCTGCCATCCCCTCCCCCACTTTGCTTCTTGTGGGCCTAGGCCAGGGCTGTGCTCCCCAGAAGTAATTATGATGTGGGCCAGCCATCTCCAGGTCCCCAGTCCATGTGTAGCCATTAGCTTTAGGTCTAGTGGCAGATGTTGTGTCTGCCCCATCCTCAGCTCCAAATGGCTTCCAAGTGCCCTCCTGCTTGCAGCCAAGTACTGATCACCAGGTAGCGATATCCAGGTGTGGCTGCGGTTTCCTGTTGTGTACTGTCCATCCTAAGAAGCTCTCCAGAGGCCAGGCAGACTGTCCTGCCAGCCTCACCCAGCTTTTCCCCACCCATCCAGAGCTTGCCCCCAAATAAACCCCAGCCTGGATCCTGCCATCTGTCTAGCAAAGCTTCATCACTTTGTTTCTGGTGAGAATGAGTCTCCATGCTCATCCTGTAGACCCAGCATGGAGGCAGGCTAGTGACTGGGATAGAAGGACTGGGCAATCCTCCCCAGTGCCTAACACATCCTCAGACCATTTTGGGAACAGGAGCTGCAGGCAGTATGGAGCAATTGAAAAGCTTAGTTTATTAAAGGTGTGCAGGAGTCAGAAAACAAACAAACAAACAAAAAAAGAGATGTCAGATGAATGACCCATTATCATTATGCTGAGTGAAAAGAGGTCAAACATCAAAGTCAACCTAACCTACTATATATTGCCAGCTCTAAATGGCTTACAGGGGACCTCCTGCAGGAAAAAAAATACAGACAGCCTGGTACAGACAACCAGGTGTGGGTGCCCAATTTGGGGTGCTGCCCACACTCAGAAGCTCCGCAGGAAGCCATGCAGACTCCCAGGCAAGCCTAACCCAGCTGTTCCCCTTCCCATCCAGAGTGTGCCTCCAAATAAACCCCAGTCTGGATCCTGCCTGCATCTGTCCAGCAAAGTCTCATCACTTTGTTCCTGGTGGGAATGAGTCTCCATGCCCATCTTGTGGACCCAGTATGGAGGTAGGGTGGAGACTGGGGTGAAAGGACCAGAGAAGTCCTCCCCAACCCCTGCCCCATCCTCAACCCATTTTGGGAATAGGAGCCTCAGGCAACATGGGGCAATTGAATAGCTCAGATAATTAAAGGTGCACAGGAGTCAGGAAAACAACAACAAATAACAACAACAACAAAAAGACAGATGACAGAAGAATGACCCATTATCATTACTCTGAGTGAAAAGAGGTCAATCATCAAAGGCAACCTAACCTACTATATATTCCCATTTATATAAAATTCTCAAAATGTCCAACTTACGTCTATCTGTGTTTTTGTGTTTCTCCCAGTTTTTCCATCCTAATTTTCAATTTCGTACTTTTGAAATTTTGCCTTGTTCTGTTGAGACATTCTCATACTGTAGTAATTTAGCTTCACTTAGGAAGTAGACAACTTCTACCTTTAGTGAAGATGGAGTTACAAAGCCTGGATTTACCCACCTGCCTGAAGCAACTAAACAAAGAGACATGTGCCCTGGAAGACACTGTGCTGACAGGCAACACGGGAGCCCAGGCTGCTTTCCTTTTGCAGTTCCACTTTCCTTGTAAACACATCATCTTCATGACAGTTGATGAATGGACAAAAAACCAGGGAAGGTTGCAAACTGGATATCAACTCTCTTGGCTTGGAAATTACAAATGTTACATTGACTCATATATGTATAGCAATGGCTAGTTTTAGTCACCTGAGTGTTTCAATTTTTCTAATTTCAGATTTAAGATGAGGGTACAAATGTTTGGTTTACATGGTTTTCATTTGTAGGGTAGAGTTCAAGTTGTCAAAATCACCTTCTACATGGAACCAGATGTCGCTATGAGAACAAGAATACCACTGTGATGGGTGGCACTGACAAGGATTTGGAATGATCTAAGTCTGCGGAAAGGCAGGTG
>NW_003852467.1:795004-810118 GCF_000181295.1 Otolemur garnettii
TAAAGAGCAATTTATAAAGTGCACATCAGTCATGCCTTATACCTAGTCATGTGACTTTTTATAAAATGTCAGGCTTCGCATTTTTTTTTTTTTTTGTAGAGACAGAGTCTCACTTCATCGCCCTCAGTAGAGTGCTGTGATGTCACAGCTCACAAAAACCTCCAACTCCTGGGCTTAGGCAACTGTCTTGCCTCAGCCTCCCAAGTAGCTGGGACTGCAGGTGCCTGTCACAACACCTGGCTATTGTTGCATTTTGCCTGGGTTTGAACCCACCACCTTTGTTATATGGGGCTAGTGCTCTACCCACTGAGCCACAGGCACCACCCAATGCCCTGTATTTTTTTTTTTTTCACTTGAATTCAGGGTACAGCCTTCAGGAAAGGTGTCATGAAGGAAAGCAGGTGAAGTTCCAGTTTGGACAAGAGGGCACACTGGAGCAGACTTAGGGGACGGGTGCTGTAATGCACAGAGAACTTGGGCTGGATGAAAATGCCAGCCCCCATGCACAGTCAGCTCTGAAGAAACACTGGGGTTACAAGAAGCAGGGATCCAGTTAAATGAAACCCACAGGCCCTCTTCAATGCTGCTTAAATCTTATTTCAACCTTCCTTCTTTATACCTGCTTTGAATTCATTGGCTACGACATCCTTCATGAGAGGCTTTAATGATAGAGAGAAGAGAACTAAAGAACGACACAAAGGCTGGGAAGAGTAGAACAGAGTGAGCTAGAGATGAATTCAAAGCAGTGATCTAACCCCAGTTCTCTCATGCACTAGACATTTGAAATTGGACACAATCACCAGGTAGGTGTCTGAGCCTGACTATTGTAAATATATACTTTTTAAAATACAGCACACGACACAATGCTTGATGTATCTTAGGACCTTAGTGAGTAGCAGTTATTGCCATGATTATGTTGATCCCAAACTCTCCCAGCCTCCCCTGTGTGCATGTGTATATGTGCATGGATTTTATAAATCTAGGCATTCCTAGAAGACAGAGAATGGTTTGGGACTTGAAATAGCAAATCATAACAACACGTCCTTCAGCAAGTGAAATTTGGGCCTTGGAGATTGTTATTTAATTTCATGTGGGGGTGTTTTCTCCAGCTTAATGTAATTCAGATTTTGCAGAATTTGTATAAAAGACCAATTCCTCCCTTTGGTCCAGCAGCCCTAATATACATATCCACCACCACCCCCCCCCGTTTTAATTTATTTGTCCCATACCCAAAATTTAGCCCTTGCTTGTTGTTTCCCATATTACACTGAAGATAATCTATGTGTATCTTCCTTTGGATGAGGTGGGCACTGGCTATCCAGTAGATTTCAGGTATCTAATCTCAAGAGAGTGCCAACCTTACTTCTCATAAATCTGAGAAGATGATCTTTATAGAATACTTAGTTCGTACACTGTGTTCAACAACACTGAGACAAGAATAAAGGATACTTTCATTCCTTTCACATGTGAGAATTTCTCTCCAGTTTACCCATGACCCAAATATAATGGATAGTAGGAATTTTCCACTATTGGCTTTTGAGTTTCAATGTTGACATACACTATTTGAGGGTGTGGTCCCTGTTCACAATGTCCTCAGCCTCACCTTGCTCATTATCCAGTTTGATGTAAAATTAACTTCCACTAAAAGAGTTGAAGTTTTCAAAACCCACAAATGGCCATGTTTGAAGGCATAAACACTTGCTCCACTGGCTCATGTGCACTGCCCATCTCAATCTAATTTCACCTTCTTTGTAATTGAACTTTACCTCTTAGATGATTCTAATGCAATTCTTCTAAGATTATAGCTCCTGTGTTAAAATTCAAGGATTAGGTCCCAAAGCATTAATCCTAGCATCCTTAGTACCACTGAAATAGTTTCCAGAGAGCAGGAGTTCAATACAGATTAGGAGAATAAACCGGAAGGCATGGGATCTAATTTATTAATATTTATTTCAACTGCACTCTGGATAGACCTAAGTAAATTGAAGAAAATATTATGTATTTTACAGAAAAAGATAAAGAAGATAAAAAGAAACAACTGAATGATTTTTCTAGTTCTCACAATTCATCCCAACTATTTTCATGCTGAATTCTTCCATATTTCAGAGGAAATGCCTATAGAAATGCCATGTGACCTTACTCCACATCACAAAAGAAAATATTGTTTTACAGTATCAGTAAAGCTGTTACTATTAAATGTCAAGGATTGCACTCAATGTGTGGCCAATATTATTTGAAACCGGAAGGTAGTGAAGATAATTAAACATCTATGAGAAGAGATAACACTTGCATATTACACTCATCAAAAAAAATAAAACCATAGATTGTCAACTTACAAATACAAAATAGGAAACTATAGATGACAAATACTGTTTTCCCTCAGCTCTACCCAGGACCTATATGTTTAAACATGAACTACCCTATTCAGATACATGAAGAAGGTGTCCCTGACTTCACTAGGTGTGGGAGATGCTGTCAGACACAGCACTGGAACTTGCAGTGGCCATGGAGGTAAGAGGCAGCCTTGACTAAAATTCTAGCTTGAGCTCTCTCTTCTTCATCTCACAGAGCACCCTCATGCTGAGATGGGGAAGACTCTGGGTCAGTGGTACTAACCTTGGCCAGATACTCCAGGAATTCTATCTTTCTGACTTCAGCATGGGCTCTTGGGCCCCACAGGAATTCATATCGTGCAGGATCACTGTCGGCCACCCGGCGGTACTCCAGGTACTTTTCCTTCACCAAATGTTGGGTGATGAACTCCTTGGGATCCCCATAGATGAAGTGCTTCTGCCCAGAATATATTTCTGTTATATTCAGCACTCTCCAGACTTCCTTCTCAGAGACACAGCTTTCATTCATGAAGATCACACTCAGCATAAGGATCAGCAGGCTGGTCTTGGGCAAGCCCACTGGAGGATGCATCATCCCATCATAGGTGAGACCCAGCTTGATAGAGATGCCATAGCAGTGGTGGGTGGGATCCACTTCCTTCACATCAAGGCCAAAGATCATCTCCATGCGCTCAGAGGCTCTCAGGAAGATCTCATGGAAGTGGTCTTCATCATCTTGGATGATCATCTTCCATATATCTGCCTTTCTCACTAGCTCTTTCATTCTATACTTCATCAGTAGGAAATTCACCAGAAAACCCACTTTCCTGTCTAGAGCATCTATGGGCACATTCTTGGGGTTTGCTGTAACTTCTGAGGTGCTCAGACTCTTTTTCTCTTCTTTGCTCCTAGTGCCTTCATCAGGTTTGCTTGATGAGGTGGCAGTGTTGTCACCTGAAGAGGACCAGAAACTCTGAGGACCCTCAGGAGCACTCAGCACCTCGGCAGCAGGAGCCTCCTTCAGGTTGCCTGACATTGGCAGGAGGGAGGAGGAGGACAAGGTTTCCTCCACAGGCTTGGTGACCTGTGCACTCTCTAGGCCTTGGGTCTCACTCTGAGTCTGAAGGTGCTGATCAGGTGGGCACCGTGGACTCTTCTTTCTCCGGGGCATGATGTCTCTTGCTGGTGGCAGAAGGCAGGAGTGAGCAAAGGAAGGTGGATAGTGCAGGGTCACTGCCTGAGGGAGAGAGGGAAGATGAGAGGGAAGATGTGGTAAATCAACTATAGTGTCTCTGAGGGAAGCTACTGCCAATGGAATTTTCCTGACAACAGTGTTATAGGGTCTGAAAGGTGTCTTGTGTCCTCATTTCTGTGTCCCCCAGGAAACTGAAAGATGAAGCCACAATCCTCCTCAGGGTATAGCCAACCAACCCAACACTAGACATTTGGGCTCACAGCAGACAGCTATTATTGGGCTCTATAGAGCCACCACTGCTCTGAGGAAGGTAATGCTATCAGTTTAGGACCGGAGTGTCAGTAACTTGGCATCTGCCAGGGCCTACACGCTAGCATTACGCTGCCTCCTTCAAGAATAAGTCACATTATGTAAGACAATTGAGGAGGAAGGGTGAAGCTCCCTCCTCCTGCTGCCCAAGCTGTTGTTTCCCAGTCCTGTCAGTTGGAGCGAGATTCCATGCAAGCCATGGTACTGGGGTATTAGTCCCCTCACTTCTCACTCAGGTTCTTCACATGAAATACAGGTAGAGACAGGAATTCTTTCTTTTTTCTAACTTGATTTTGTGCCCTAAGGCCAAAACCTCCATCTTCTTGTCTCTGCAGAAGAGGGTGAGGTGTAACCTCCACCTAACAGGCTTATCCATACTTCTCTCAAAGCTGATACAAAAGCAGTGCTGGAATTTCATGTTCCCCATTCGTCTGGTGTGCACAGTCCCTCAGTTTTCATTTAGGCTCCTTGACTTGGCTAGGGGTGGGGCCTTAATACTCTTTTAACTAATACCACATACTATCCCTTCATGAACACCACATCTTCTGAAGTCACCTGAGAAGGATGTGAATTAGGACACTGCCCATCCACACCTATTGCTGCTTCACGGTGCTAACAACAGGGTAAGACACCATGGGAGTCCCCGTGCTCAGATGTGGGTGAACTTGGTGAATCTTATTTGGAGCTCTTCCTGTGACTCTCAACAGGCCCTGGCCTCCTTAGTCTGCTGACCTGATATGACATAGACACACAGAACAAGGACTCTCAAGCAGGAAGAGAGTGGGCAACTTGTCATGAGATTCCTGGCCAGAGACCCCTGGGGTGATGAAGCTATCAGGGCTCTTGGGTGACAACATATCCTAGAGTGGACTCCTTTCAGTCCTCATTTTCTGTCTCCATAGAGACCCCTGTCCCTTCCTGAGCACCCCATCCACTGTGTATCTAAACCAGCTGACATTAGACTACCACCTCCCTAGGATCTCACTGTCCAAAGTGAACTGGTGATACATCTGACCATCCTCATCTGTAGCCTCCCTGAGGGTGTGACTATAGGGTCAGGAAAGTTGTTATGAAGTGCCATCTGTGATCTAGGTTGGGGCACCTAATGCAGCCACACACAAACCCTTTACCCATGGTCATTCTCCTCTCCTCCTATGATAAAGACACAGAGGATCTGGATAGCCCCACCCCTGAGAATGTTACAGCCAAGAACCCTAACCTGACAGGCAACCTATGGCATATGCCCCTGCCCGGAGCCCCATATAAAAGTGGTATCTAACTGCTCCGGGTGCAGAAGTCATCCTTGTTCTGTCCAGGCTGTCACACTCTTCCTTCAATACAGCTGACCTAAACTTCTTGCTTGCTGTGGTTTGGTCTCTAGACACAATTGTTTACCCCTTTCATGTGGTGCTATGACTAGGACCGGGTGGCAGATTAGCTGGCTGGAGGCCCACCTTATCTGGCTGCCACCTATTCTAAAGTCAGCCCAGATTTCTTAGTCCTGATTGCACTTGTGTAGAGATTCAAATCTGCTGACCTGCCTGTCAGAGAGGCCTAGAGGATTTCACCCCATCTGCTATTCAAATGTGAGTAAGATTTCTAAATCGCTTCAAACAGAATCCCCCCAGGCTACATTCTTTTACCTGCTCCAGGCCTCTTAGTTCCTTATATCCCCCATTTCTTTTTTTCCTTTGGTTCTTTTGTTCCTTGGTCCCTTCACTACAGGGTTTTGGCCTATTGCTGTGCTCCTTTCTGAGGTCTGGGATCCCAGATAGTTTTGTTTTTCAGATTCTGTTTTAGGCCCAGCCTCCTTACTTCTATTACCATATTCAGAACCCATACATTCATGTGAGGAGTCCATACAATACTTCCAAACCTTTTTTTTTTTTATAAGGTATCAGGTACTCCCCTTCCAAATCAACTGGACACCTGGTTCACTGATGGCAGTTCACACCTACACAAAGGCGAGAGATCCTCATCCGATGCCATCACCTCTCCTCCCTCCACTATCATTAAGACCAAACCACTGGGCCTAGGCCCGGTGGCTCATGCCTCTAATCCTAATACTCTGGAAGGCCGAGGTGGATGGATTGCCTGAGCTCACAGGTTCTAGACCAGCCTTAGTCAGAGCAAGACCTCCTCTCTAAATATAGCCGGGGGTTGTGGTGGGCACCTCTATTCCTAGCTACTTGGGAGGTTGGGGGAAGATAATTGCTTGAGCCCAACAGTTCCAAGTTACTGTGAGGTGGGATGCCTCTACACTCTACCAAGTGTGACAATGTGAGATTCTGTCTCAAAAAAAAAAAAAAATGCCAAACCTCTCCCCCTATGAACTTCTTCCAAAAGGGCAGAACTTGCAACCCCCACCAGAGTCTTACAACTTGCTGGGAAAAAACAAACCGCGACCAATTAACACAGATTCAAAATACGATTATCACATCTTACACCATCATGCTGCTATCTGGGCTGATTACAAGTTTTCTCACCACTGTTGGCCTCCCCCATAACTAAAAGCCCTCAAATACACCAACACCTCCAGGCAGCCAAAAGTCCACCTGAGTTGCAGTCCTTCAATAAAGGCCACTGATCTCGGGCGGCACCTGTGGCTCAAAGGAGTAGGTTGCCCCATTACCAGAGGTGGCAGGTTCAAACTCAGCTCCAGCCAAAAACTGTAAAAAAAAAAAAAAAAGGCTGCTGATCTCCATCTGATCACCCCCTTTCACAGAAGTTGGAAATGTTGGAAAGACTAATACAGCCACAGACAAACTAATTTTCCATTCTCCTCTTCTTCTCCTCCTTGGGAAAGACACAAAGGTTCTGACTGGCTGCAACCCCCAGAAAGTTGCACCAAGGAC
Source organism: Otolemur garnettii (assembly GCF_000181295.1). Lineage (NCBI taxonomy): Eukaryota > Metazoa > Chordata > Mammalia > Primates > Galagidae > Otolemur > Otolemur garnettii. The sequence goes on from NW_003852467.1 coordinate 801,697, forward strand.
CATGAACTGACAGACAAACTGTGAAATGTGCCCAACCCATGTCCCCATATGAAAGTGGTCTCTAATGGCCCCCCAGGTACAGATACTACCTTTGCACTGCCCAGAGAGTTCACCCTCCTTTTTCACTAAAACTATCCCACTCTTCTCTCCTCCTACATTTCTCCCTCTGGGTGTAATTGTTTACACCTTTCAATTTATACCAAGGCAAATGGTCAATTCTGTGCTCAACTGCAGTCTACCCCTCAGTTCATGACATTGTGTGAGACTTTTTCCCCCTGCTGTCCTGGTGGTCTCTCCTCATGCTGAAGCATCCTGTTCTTGTGGCCCCTGAGTAGTGACTGAAGGGACATCACATCCAACCATTTTAATCTCAAATTTTGCTAGGGTGATAGTGGGGCACGGCTCTGCTGAGATCATATTGTTCTGGGGTGAGTATTCTCATTAGCATCACTTAGGCTTTATCCCTTGACCAATTCAAGTACCTGCCACCTGATATCCCTTCCTCAGAACAAAATCCTTATCTCCCTGAGTTCACTGAGCAGATGAGAAGAAAATACCTTAGTCTGACCACCTTCCCTAGGCCTCACACAGCCTATAGCAGGGCTAAGCAGGGCTACTTTCTAGCCCTCATCTTCTGGGATGGTTGTTTCCCAAAGGCCCAAATCATGGTCCCTGCGCTGATGGCTGGTTGGGCTTCATTTCCTATAATCTTATAGCTAATGTGCCTCCTTGTCAAAAAAGGGCTCAAATCCTGGGGACAACCAGGAAGGAAGGGATGAGATATCACTAAGTCATAACCTCATGTCCTTACCCTGCCTCTAGGCACCCGTTGTGTACCTACTGCTATGGTGGCATGAGGCTTCCCTTCAGACCAAGAAATGTACATCCCTGAGACACTTAAGGATGAATGGACACTGTTGGAGTCTTAGCATTCCTGACTTGGGCTAAAATAGGCTGAGTGCAGAGGCATAAGGAAGCTTATGAGGGTCTGAACTGTACTAGAATGAGTGTCCCCTTCATCATCATGCCATCTCTACACCTTTGCTACAGACACTATGGGAGATTCCTCCCCTCTACTGACCTGATGTTCCATCCTTATACTAAGGATTTATTCCCCAAGGACCCATCACACAGGATGTGATGTGTTCTTCTTTTACACTTGCAGAAGTGTAAGCTTCTCCAAACTGACAACCCTGGTGGACACTGTGGTGTTACCTGTATTCTGGGGTGTGTGGCACCTTCAGTCCTATGTCAGGGTTCTTACCTTGGATTCTGTAAGCACCCAGGGATCCAACCTCTGATGACCTTCCTGTACTCCCTGACACCAGGTCCACACCTCCCTGAAACCAAAAAGGAGGACTTGAAGTTGTCTCACCTTTTGACCTCTCCAGCCATGTTCCTGTCAATGATCATCGAAGGGGCACGAAAGAGTCGCATGGTGACCCTGGTAACTGTTTCTAAATAAGGGGTCAAGGCAGTATACTCTTTAGGTCCATACCTTAAAAGCTGTCATAGCCTGCAATTTATCCTTGTGATTCACAGTAAGGTCTCTTACCCAGTGAATACCATGGAGGAGTGAGTGGGTGTCTCATCTGGCTACTTCTGTTTGGGTCTCTCAGGGGTTTCTTTTGATCAGTGGGTCTACACTTTCATGACCTATGTTTTCCTTTCAGTCATAACTCCATGACACTGGTCATGACCTGGGAATTCTACTGTTGACGTAGGTAATCTATTTGGATAAAATCTTCTCTTACCTGATCCCTCAGGAGAAAATGAGAGATCTCCTAACACTAACATCTCTATAGTGGGTCATCCAGGGCTGACAATAGGGAAAAGGCTATATGGATCCTCTCTCTTGTCAGTCAGTTATTCCCACAAATTTCCCATGGGGCCTCAGGTGGATACTGTTTTCTGAAGGGCTCCCTGTGTTCAACTATGTGATGATGCCTCCTTCCAAGGACATTCTCACCTCTATGAGCCACTCCATTAAAAAAGAGAGAAGAGGGCAGCACCTGTGGCTCAATGGGTAAGGCACCAGCCCCATATAATGAGGGTGGCGGGTTCAAATTCGGTCCCAGCCAAATTGCAACCAAAAAATAGCTAGGTGCTGTGGCAGGTACCTATGATCCCAGCTACTCCTGAGGCTGAGGCAAGAGAATCACCTAAGCCCAGGAGTTGGAGGTTGCTGTGAGCTGTGTGATGCCACAGCACTCCACCGAGGGCAATAAAGTGAGACTATGTCTCTACAAAAAGAGAGAGAGAGAGAGAGAGAGAGAGAGAAAAGGATGATGCCTATGGCTCAAAGGAGTAGGACACCGGCCCCATATACCGGAGGTGGCAGGTTCAAACCTGGCCCCCAGCCAAAAACTGCAAAAAAAGAGAGAGAGAGAAGATGCCTTATGAATGGGACAACCAGAACAGATAATGGGGCCTCAAAACTGTGCCACAAATACTTTCATGGGATGGAAAATATGACAAAATTCACTCAAGATCCTTCCCTGATCCTCCACAGGGCGTGAGAAATCTTCCTAAGAAGTCACTGAGCACCACTTCCTGCCCCTGCCCAGATTGTCTCAGGGCTAACAGGCTGAGGCTGAATGGATTCACCACTGTTCTATGATGGGCAATCCCTTCACTTCTCACTCAGCCATCTTTTCTCAACTACTGGAAGGTGTGAGGACTCTTACTCCCGGGCAGTATGGCGTTCACCTCAATCAGGTCCCCCGGAAGTAAGTTTGGGGTAGGTTCTAGCTGAAAGGCTGGCTGTGGGCATGTCGGGATAGACTGTGGGGTGGGGCTTTTATTTATGGGGACACCTCTGACTTCAGTAAGGTGTGGCCCTCAGTTTAATTTAGAACCTTACCTTGAATCTGGAAGCACCCACAACTCCTCTCTCGGCTGACTGGAGCCTGCCCAGCACACGCAGAGCTCCTCGTGGTCCTCAAACCGAAAGAGGAAGTCAGGGGGCGTGACATCCGGCTGCCCTTGCCTGGGGCCTCCCGGGGAGGACAGCGGAGGCAGCCTCTCTGTACTCACTTTACTTCCATAGAGGAGATGGCTGAAGGTCCTGGTCAGGGTGCGCACATTGACTTATGCCAGGCGTCTAATTTCTCCGTCTGCTGAGCTCAGGTTGTGCTCTCAGCCCAAGGTCCTCAGCTTTTTGAGAACCCTGCGGAGCAACTGAGGGGATGGCTCAGCTGGAGAGCCCTACTTGGGGCCTATTAGGGCTCAGAGGAGGCACTGCCATTCCACCTTGACCTCCTTTATTTGGCAGTATTGGTTTCCTTAGTCCTTCATGGGGTTCCTAATCTTGCCTCTATTCTCTTTGATTACAGGGCTCCTGGGAAATGCCAATTCCAAGTATATCTTGAGTAATTTGCTCACTGTAAGCCTTGCAGAATTTGGCTTGGGTCTCTCCTCCAGCCTTAGCCAGAGGGGAAAGTTGAAGTACAAGACAGGCAAGGACTAGGCCAGGCAGTGGGGCCTGAGAGACAAACAGATTTATTTATTTTTTTCTCTTCACCAGCCAGACTTATATTCTTATGCAACTTTCATTCTATTATGTAGAAATATTTGTTTTCCATAAGAAAGAGAGTAAGGAGAATGGTTTTGTGAGAATGTATCTGATATTGCCTATGAGAATGATTAAATCTTAAATGTGCTGTGTATACCATGGTATGCCATTCAGTTGGACAAAGAAATAATACATGCCTTTTGATGCACTTAGGAACTAAGCGAATATTATCTCTTTACGTTTTTCATACCCTTTGTTTATTTTGCAATTATTCTGCTTTTCTTATATTTTCCAGTCCACTGCTTACCAATCGATGTGGCTTGAGTCAAGGATTCTTTTCGTGGTGTCTTCTCACCTGTTGGTTGTATCAAAGACAACTGCCTTATTTATATGTCGAGCCATTTGAAATCTATTTGTGCAATTTGGATGAGTTTACATCACATGCTGATTTGATTTGCCTGAATTGGGGTGGTATTAGCCTCTAAACCTCATTAATCCTGAAACTTTTTTAAGGTGATTTTGTATTAGACTTTCTGTTTGTATACTTTTATTAAAACTTCATGTGTCTAAAGTGTTTATTTAGTAATTTATGTTTTATTAAAATTTTTTGTTACTTTTTATTTTATTTTTTGAGACAGAGTATCACTTGATCACCCTATGTAGAGTGTGCTGGCATCGAAGCTCACAGCAACCTCATACTCTTGGGCTCAAGAGATTCTCTTGCCTCAGCCTCCCAAGTAGCTGTCTGCCACAACACCTGACTATTTTTAGTGAGGGGGGTCTCACTCTTGCTCAGGCTGGTCTTGAACTCATGAGCTCAGGCAATTCACCTGCCTCAGTTTCCGAACGTGCTAGAATTATGGGGGTGAGCCACTATGCCTGGCCTGTTTTTCTAAAATTTTTGCAGTTCATGTCATTATCCAAAATTAAAGATACAATTTTAGCCCATTAAATCTGAAATGTCTGATTTTTAAATACAAAGTTTAGATTATTATACCTAAAAAGAACAGTAAAATTAATCAAAGTGTACATCAAAAATACCAACAAGTTTTTCCACCTTAATGGCAATGGATGTATGCCAGAAAGGAAGAACCCTGGAGAGTGAGTGAAAGTGAAATCTGAAATAGTTTTTCCACAGCTTGCTGAAAATAGTATTTTCCTTCAAGAAGTGGTCCAAAGCCTGGAAAACATGGTAGTCAGGTGGCACTATGTCTGTGAATATGGTGGATAACTTTAACATTCCAGTTTGTGTTGTTTGAGCAGCATGATTTGTGAGACAGAAACAGCACTGACTTGCAAGAGGATTGGCCTGTCTCCATTGACCTTTCTCAGGTGCTTAATAGCAAGAATTCTCACTAAGCCATCCCAGTTGTGACAGTGGACACCCATTGTTATACATAGATGAGGTTTCATGAAGCTGTGGTGGATAATACCAGCACTGGACCACCAGACACCATTACCATTTTTTTGAAGAATATTTGGTTTTGGACTGTGTTTTCACACTTCCCCTTTATTCAACCTTTGTGTTGAACACTTGAGATTGTCAAGGGAGATGAAGAAAGAATCCACTTTTCATCTCACATGAGATTGTCTAAAAGAATCCATTTCTCATCACATGTAAAAACATGGTATACAAATGATTCACCTGTTTTCTTGTGACAGTACTATCAGTAGGAAGTTTGTGATACTATCAATTTTTTAATGTATGTTGTTGTTCCTTGTCAAGGCTATTTTGGAACTGATGTTTCATGCTTTTATTTAGAGATATATAATATTTGTTTATCTTTCCCTTTCCTAAGATTCATAATACCTATTTAATCGAGACCATTCCATATTTTTCATTATGGCCTTTTAAAGAGTAATTCTCTCATTCTTCTTATTACCTGAAATTGTTCTTTAGATAGTAACCTCTTGTTTGCCATTTGTTTATCCATAGGAAATGTTATAACTTAGTTCCACTGTTCTCCTGTAAGTTTTGAATTTCTTCCATGCCTATTCTTTAGATAATATTATTGCACTAATGTTACTTATTTTTTGTTTCATTATTTTTAATGGATAATATATAAAATTATCTCTTAAATAGATCTTTTTATACGAATTAGCTTTTTAAAGTTGAGTTTACCGTAATCAATTCATTCTCCAATTTTGCATCTATCTTACCTCATACCTTCTACTTCCTTTGGCTCATTATTCCTTCTCTAGAATTTTCATTATTTTTGACTTTGGAGACACTGTCTTTTCAAATCTTAATCTTTTAAGCCTAAAAATATACCTCCAGTGCCATTTGGTTGGTTTCCCACAATTGATACTATAGAGCCCATGGCTTACACTCTTAGAATTTTTGCATTATGTTTAAAACTACTAGGGGTAGAAAATTATCTTAAGAAATCTGTGAAGCAGAAGATAAAGATAGATTTTTCTTTAAGGGAGTTTCAGGGTCCATCACTATTTTGTTTTATTTTCCTTTGGTTATTGCTAATGAAAGGGACATGAATATATCTAACTTGTAGTAACAAATGTAAGTTTTCTTTAGGAATACAAGAAGAAATAACATTTAAAAAATCAGTCATTATAATTTGACAACTGTAACAGTCAGGGATTTTCCACTGCATTAAAACATACAACTTATGAGGGAATTTAATATAGGAAATTGGTTAAACATGTGATGCAGGAACTAATCAAGGGAGAATAAAGAAAGCCAATATTTAACGACTTGTGGGGGTCAGTCCAACATCTACTCTGGAGGGACAAAGAAAGTAGGTAATGTTACTGGCATCTAGAAATTTCAGTTAACAGAATTTGGACCCAGAGTGCTCTAATCTCATGGTGACTGGAGTCTAGAGAAACTGTAGCAATTGAAGCAGAAGATACCAGATGGGCAGAGGAAGGATAAAAACATTAGGCATTCTCATCCTGAGGCCTAATCTCCTCCTGGTATCATTTGTTGGCTGGAATAAGTGTTCAACCAGATGTTGGGGAGCTAGAAAGTGAGTGTCAGACCCTGTAGAGTAGAGAACACAGCAGAGAAAGGGTGAAGAACTGATCTGAGGACCAATAGGTCCAGGACTAGCATAGCACATGTACAGGTTAAACAGATACCCAAATTGATTCAGAATAGTGGCTCATGAAAGTCATCATGATTCATTCATTATAAAAAAATCATTCTCAAGTTTGATCAAGGATATATACAAAGAAGAGTCCTCTAGAATAAAATTTCTATGTCATGTGGAAACATTGACCATTTATACTTTAGGCTGGGCATGGTGGCTCACGTGTATAATCCTAGCACTCGGGTAATATGAAGAGGGTGAATTGTGTGAGGTCAGGAGTTCGAGACCAGCCTAAGCAAGAGAGATGAAACCCTATCTCTAAAAATAGCCGGGCCTTGTGGTGGGTGCCTGTAGAGTCAGCTATTTAGGAGGTTGAGGGAGGAGGACTGCTTGAGCCTCAGACTTTGAGGTTGCTGTGAGCTATAACTCCATGGCACTCTATTGAAGGCAACAAAGTGAGGTTCTGTCAGAAAAAAACATGAATAAATAAATAAAAAGAAGTTTATATATTAATATTGAAAAACAGACAAAGATGCCTACTATTCCCATTTCTATTCCTTACTTTCATGAAGGTAGTGCATCAGAACATAATGGGATGCAGAAGTAGTAAAAGAGATAGGAATCAAAAATAAGAAATAAGGCTACTATCCATAACTGTGAGTGGAAGGTACATAAGTCTAATCAACTTAAGGAAAACTGCTAACATGGTAAAACCATTTTCAGGGATTTAGGTGTAACATCAATAGATAAAAATGTACTTTTTTCTATAGCAGTGGACACTATGAAGCTGAAGTTAAGTAAGAAGTATCAATTATGATAAATAATGCATAAAATTATATAGAATTAAAGTATAAGAATTTAACAAAAGATTTACATAGTTATTATTGAGAGAAACTGCCAAAGGTTTAATTAAATGGAGAAACAATATATGGTTATAGAGAGAAGATCCCTATTGTAAATATGTTAATTATCCCCCAATTCAATATATAGATGAAAGTAATTCTTCTCCCACAAACAAAAACCAAAAGGGTTGGCTCGGCACCCATAGTGCAGTGGTTACAGTGCCAGCCACATACACCAAGGTGGGTGGGTTGGAACCTGGCCTGGGCCAGCTTACCAATGGCAACTGCAAAAAAAAAAAACTAGCTGGGCATTGTGGAGGGCAATTGTAGTCCTAGCTACTTGGAAGGCTGAGGCAAGAGAGTCGCTTGAGCCCAAGAGTTTAGAAGTTGCTGTGAGCTATGATGCCATAGCACCCTACCAATGGTGACACCAAGACTGTGTCTAAAAAAAACAACAACAGAAGAAGGGATGTTTGTGAATGTCTGTGTACATGATACTTGACGGGCTAATTCTAAAATGTAAAAATTTACACAATTACTAAAGATAGCCAGTGCAATTTGGGGCAAAAAACAAAGAAGCTATGATGTTAACATTTGTTATTAAAAAAAATCTACACTAAGTAAATTTGTAGCAACGATACAGAAATAACCAAATAGAACAAAGGAAGTGAATAAAATAGTCCAAATATTTTTTCAATAGAATATTCCAAATATTATCCAGAACTCAATTATACATGGTCTCCTGATTCATTTAAAGTATGCCGCTGAGGAGTACTAGAGAAAAGAACAGTTTTTAGTAAGAAATGACAGTTGAAAGATCTGATATTAACCTTAAAAACAAAATGTGACTGAAATCCTCCATTACACATAACACAAAAATCACTTCTAGGTGGACTGGAAACCTATTTGTAAATTATTTACTTTGAAAATTTTCACACTTACATAACAAAGGAATATGCTATGGAAAGCCCTCATGCATTTTATCAGCTTGCCCGCTAGCAGCATTGGTCAATGAG
>NW_003852467.1:811462-813024 GCF_000181295.1 Otolemur garnettii
GCCCTGGAACATTTATAGCTGACTGTTCTCATGTGTGCTCCTGCCTCAACACTCCTTCTTTAACTGGCTGTGTCATTCACCAGGATATCTTACCGAACGTCCAATTACTCTTAGACCTCCATATTTGAATATCCCAAGCAATAGCACAGTATCTTCCTTAGAGCAGATGCTCAGTGTTTAGGAGTCAATGAGACAGTGAGTGTAGAATCTAATTTATTAAGATTTGATTCTTCCTACATTCTTTACAAACTAAGCAAATCCAAGTATCTTTTACTTTGGAAAAAAAAAACATATTAAATTTCCATAGTAAATCCAAGAACTGACCATCTTTTAATTTGTGTAAGTCAATTTATTGAGTCAAATAATTTTACTAATGAGTTCTTTCACATTTCCAGAGAAACATGCAGGAGAATTCCACATTATAGTGTTATAAACTGCAACATAATACAAGTTGTTCCAATTTGTTTTACAGAATAGCAAACTTGTACTTATAGACCTGATACAAAGCAGAAAGTGTATACGTAAGTCATTCATAAACTTACAACTTCAAACTATGTAAGCCTTCTAATTCAATGAACAACTTTTTTTTTCTCTTTCTTTTTTGAGACAGATCCTCAAGCTGTCCCCCTGGGTAGAGTGACATGGCATTACAGCTCACAGCAACTTCCAACTCCTGGGCTTAAGCGATTCTCTTGCCTCAGCCTCCCAAGTAGCTGGGACTACAGGCACCAACCCCAAGGCTTGGCTATTTTTTGGTTGTAGTTGTCATTGTTGTTTGGCAGGCCCAGGCTGGATTCAACGCTGCCAGGTCTGGTATATGTGGCTGGCGCCTTAGCCACTTGAGCCACAGGCGCCTAGCCTGCAATGAACAACTTGTAAAAGCTAATGGGAAGGTAAAGGAAGGAAACTAAGAAGGAAGAGATGGAAAGAAAACTATTGAAAGCGCACCCCAACCTGACCTTGTCAGAGAAACACAGAAAGAGGCCTTTCTCTGCACTAGTGCTCCTTATGAGGCTGGGAAGTGCTTGGATTGTTCTCCCCTTGGCTCTGCTGGCACCTTCACTAGCTCCTGTGCTTGAGACGGCTGCAGAAGCAGTGATGGTGGATGCAGTTCCCTAAGAGTTATGGTGAGTGTGAGGTGGCCCCCAAAGAGGTAAGACTGGAGAATCTTTTTAAAATAAGGAGAGGATGTGTGGAACTCGTCTTCCTCTGCTACAGTAGCCTAACCTCCCCCTCCCCCATCCCCAGACCCTTTGTTTTCCCTGGGCCACATCTAGCCACAGCAGCCTGTCTCCTCTCCAGGCTGTCAGAGGGACAAATCTGCCTTTCCCCCCTATATTCTGGCCATAAGCTCCTCTCAGATCTCTCTCATAATGGTCTGTATTTGGGATTCTGGCTCCCTAATTCAAGGCTTTCTGAGTACTATTACTTCCCTGTATTCTCTGAGATTTATGTCTAATCCTTACACAGAATGTGTCAGGGTCTCAAGCACAACTGAAGAATCTGTCATAAGAGGTCAAGGCCTAGAATGGGAAGTGATTTGTTGGAGAAAGAAAAAGAAA
>NW_003852467.1:813458-817053 GCF_000181295.1 Otolemur garnettii
GATCTCATTGACATTGGCTGGCCCCTGTGGTTTGGGAGACTGCGTCAGGTTGTGAAGCAACAGAAATCCACTATGTGAAGGCACTTTTGGAGTAATTAAGATGACAACTCTACAAACTTCCCTCCAACCTATTCTATCATCTGTCTTTTATTGTGGAACATACACTCACCCAACTCTATCATCTGCCCCTCCCCTCCATTGAAAAGCTCTTACTCTTGACTTTATATCCATGAAATAAATCCATGTATTGGACCTAATCAAAATCAAAACATCTTGCTATATAAAAGACACTAAGAGGAAAAAAACCTGCAAATGATCACCTAGGAAAAAATGGTTGCATAAAGGAAGACATTCTTTAAAGTCACCAGTAAGAAATGGGTCTTTCATGTTACTAGAACTACTTTAAGATTTGCTAAGAACACCAAGTCCTGGTGAGTATATGGAGAGGCTAGATCTCTCATTCATTGATCATGGTAATGCAAAATAATCTAGGCTCTCTTCAAAAGCATCTAAATGTTTCTACTAAATTTAACACACACTGATTTTGTTATGGTAAAATATTTTTTATTCTCTTATTTTCAAATTTAGAACGTCTGAATCTAATAATAGCATTGATTTTTGAAGAAATACTACACTTTGCATTTCATGTTTAAAACAAAGGAAAGTCATGTTAAATTTCTCCTCTAATATTAGAAATTAGAAACACATACTTCACATTTTTGATTATGTGATGTAATTAATATGTTTTAAAATTTGAAATTAATATGAGTCTTTCACACAGGGGGCCATCCTGAATATACTCAGATTGTGCATATTAGGTGAGAACCTGCCAATTGCCTTCTGTCCTACCACCAATCCTCCTCTCTCCTACCCCTTTCCATCTCCCTCCTCTCCAATTTCCCTTCCTAGACTATATTTCTGTTGTTTCTTTCATGTGATCCCATATATATATATATACACACACACACTAAATATATATATATACACACACACATATATGTACACACACACATATATATATATATATATACACATACATATATGTATATTTCTTTTTTGAGGCAGAATCTTACTTTCTTACACTAGGTAGATAGCACTGGCACCAAAGCTCACAGTAACCTCAAAGTCTTGGGCTTAAGCAATCCTCTTGCCTCAGCCTCCTACATTGATGAGACTACAGTTACCTCCCACAATGCCCAGCCATTTTTAGAAATGTGGTCTCCCTCTTGCTTATGCTCGTTTTGAACTCCTGAGCTCAAGTAATCCACCAGCCTCTCCTTGCCAGAGTGCTAGGATTACAGGCGTGAGCCACCATGCCTGGCTGCTCACGCTTATTTTGATAGCCCTTTACCACATATATTCCTAGAGAAAACAATTTCCATGTTTACACAAAAACACTGGCATATGGGTCTTCATAATAGCTTTATTTATAATAGGCAAAAGCAAACATCTTTCAATGACAGAATGGGCAAAGGCAGTGATCCATACAATAGCGTACTACACCACGATACCAAAAGAACAGATGGGCGGACATGGAGCTCCCCCCTGTACTCTGAGAGGCTGAGGTGGGTGGTACTTTGAGCTCAGGCATTAGAGACCACCCTGACAAGAGTGAGACCCTGTCTCTACCAAAAATAGAAAGAATTAGCCAGGTATAGTGATCATGCCTGTACTAGTGAGACTGCAACAAGAGGATCATTAGCACCAAGGACATATATGATGCAGTGAGCTCTGATGACACCACAGCTCTCTAGCCTGCGTGGCAGTGCAAGGCTCTATCTCAAACAACAACAACAACAACAAACAAATAGAGGTGAACACCTAGATGAGAAGAGGCCTATGGGATGGGCTCTAAGCTCAAGAAGCATTTGGTGCTGCCCACCAGCAGAGCACCTTCCTAGGTGGACATATACTAGAGGATGTTCGGGGATTGCCATCTAAGGACCACTTCTTCAGTGCCTTGGGAGCAAAAGACACCACAGGTCCCTCCAGGAGTGTGGAGGAGTCCAAGGCCCAGTCAAAGGCCCTGTCCCAGCAGAATTGGGCCTATGTTGCCATGAAATCATGGTTGTGAAGAGCCTGCGACAGGCTGAGGCAGAAGTGTGAGCACCTTCAGGGAGCCACAGGTTGGATCTGGAGCCAGAGGTTGAGCAGGTGAAGCAGGCGGGACTGCTGGAGAGGACAACTGCCTCCTTGGGCTGATCTCACTGTGGTCTAGTCACACGAGTGACCTAGTGTCAGGACTGCCTGAGGCTCAGGATCTGTCCCTGGTCCCACTTCCTTTCACTTTCAGGGCTCCTATCATATTTATCATCATAATGACCCTAGGCTGCTGGGTTGACTGTCACCACTGCCTCTGAGACCCTGCCAGGCTCAGCGTCAGCCATTGGCTCACAGTCTGGCTCATTAGTCACTGCCCAGAGCAGGCTGGGGTGGTCCAGGTCTTGCTGTTGCCCACCCATTTGGGATTAGCTCCAGCTCCAGGGTCTGCTACAATGCAGGTTCTGGACCTGAGGCAGGTGGAGATTCAGGAGCCAGAGGGACTTGAAAAGGGCCTTTCATGGCAAAAGTCAACATAGAGAGAAACTAGAGATGTCTGGTGTTGGGAGGTCCCCAGGGTGCCCCAGGGTCCTGTAGGTGAAATCTACCTTGTGTCCAATGGGTCTGATTGGTGGCTCTGCTGCCCACTCCTGGAGGGTTGTGAGGGGATGAGCATGGCCCCCAGACAGAACCCTAGCCCAGATGAACCCAAGGGCTCTGCTGGGTCCTGTCCAGGATCTGCATGCAGAGGTCACCCATCAGACCTATGGTCCTGAGGCTGAGTCCTGATCCTCTGACATACACAGCTGATTTGGAACATGTAACATATTTCCTATTCCCCAAAGAAGGGGTACTTGAGAGATGCTCTGGATCAGCCTCAACTACTGGGGATTTCTCATTGGTTAACTGACCTGGAAGGCCTTTACTTACCTGGCTGAAGTCAATACCTTGGGTGCTTCATAGTGTCCTTCATAGTGTCTCATAGTGTCTCGGGTGCTTCATAGTGTCCTTCATAGTGTCTCAGAGTGTCTCGGGTGCTTCAGGTTAAGGTCCTTCATCGTGTCTCAGAGTTCCTGGCACAGATCACAGGGGCCAACTCTGTCATCCCCTTCCCCATTTTGCTTCTTACAGACCTGAGTCAGGAGTGTACTCCCTGGAAGTGACTCCAATGTGGGCCAGCTATCCCCAGGTCCCCAGTCTGTTTGTAGCTGTTGGCTCTAGTGCCAGTGGCAGGTGTTGTATCTGCCCCACTCCCAGATCCAAAAGGCTTGCAGGGGCCCTCTTGCAGGAAAAAAGTACGGACAGCCTGGTACAGACAACCAGTTGTGCATGCCCGATTTGGGATGCTGCCCACACTCAGAAGCTCTGCAGGGAGCCATGTAGACTCTCCAGCAAGCCTAACCCAGCTGTTCCCCTGCCCATCCAGAGTGTGCCTCCAAATAAGCCCCAGGCCTTGGTCTTGCATCTGTCCAGCAAAGCCTCATCACTTTGTTCCTGGCAGGAATGAGTCTCCATGCCCATCTTGTGGACCCAGTATGGAGGTAGGGTGGAGACT
>NW_003852467.1:817689-823049 GCF_000181295.1 Otolemur garnettii
TGGCTTGGAAATTAGAAATGTTACATTGACTCATACTTGTATAGCAATGGCTACTTTTAGTCACCTGAGTGTTTAAATTTTTCTAATTTCAAATTAAGATGAGGGTACAAATGTTTGGTATACATGGTTTTCATTTGTAAGGTAGAGTTCAAGTTATAGGTCACATGATTTCTTACAACTAGAGGGGCACTTGGTAAGGTAGTCTCACCATGAACCCAGGAAGGAGATGAAGACAAAATGTGGATCAGCCCTTGGAACTGCTCTCATGAATTTTTACCTCATTGGTATTCAACAGACAATAGTTGTTAGACTATTTATGAGAATCATACTCTTCATTTCCATGTCAGAGTTTTCCAGGATCCCAAATTTCCTTGAAATTCTCCAAATTCATTGAGGTGCTATTATTTTGGATCCCTCTATGTTGAATAGTGACTGCCAAACACAGGCTTACAGCAGTTTTTTTTCCCCCTAAGCAAAGTCAGTAAAATCTAAGCATGGAGGAATGGCCTTTTAAATTCCATACTACTTTCTTCCACTGCCCTATGTAGTAACTTCTACAATGTTAATAGCATGAGAATTTTCTTCTTCCTCTTGATGTATGGTGAAAATGTGTAAAGTCCTACTGCCTTCAAAATGATTGCACTTACCTGAAAACTTGTACCAATGTCAGTAGACATAAGGAATAACCAGAATTTTCTCAGGGGGCATAGAAAGAAATAACAGGCAGTGGAAGGCTATTAAATTATTTTCATCTTTGCCAATAGAAGATAACATGCCTGCCAGTGAACCACTATTTACCTCCTGGAAGTATTGCGAAATCAATCCGTAGTAGATATTTGCCACTCAGTGACTTCCATGATATTTACTTTTCTCTCATCTATCATTGATAAGAAGTTATTAACCACCTAGATAAGCTCACTCACAGGTCTGTGTGTTCATTGCTCAGTTTCAAATGCAACAACTCATGGAAATTCTACTGCAAATATTTAGGTGGCTTCAAAGCCTCCTCTTCAACTCAGGGTTCTATCTGGTAAACTAGTAGATTTTATGCCAAATGGGATTATACTCAGCAGTATAGGAAAATACTTTGAGGATGTGTTAGAGACACCCAATTGGGTTGGCCACTCTGAACTTCACTGTCAAAATCATCTTCTGCATGGAACAGGATGCTGCTATGAGACCATGAATACCACTGTGATGGGTGGGATTGACAAGGATTTGGAATGATCTAAGTCTATGGAAAGGGGAGTGATGCTTCCCCCACACTTTCTTCATTTGAGTTCAGGTGAAGCCTTCAGAGAAGGGTTATCATGAAGTATAGCAGGTGAACTTTCAGTCTGGACAAGAGGGCACACTGAAGCAGATATAGGGGCCAGTTGCTATAATGCATACAGTGCTTGGGGTTGACGAAAATGCCAGTCCCTGCATAGTCAGCTCTGAAGGAATACTGGGGTTACAAGAAGCAGGGATCCAGTAGAATGAAACACACAGGCCCTCCTCAGTGCTGCTTAAATCTTATTTCAACCTTCTTCTTTCACCTGTTTTAAATTCACTGGCTATAGCATCCCTCCCCACATATCCTGAGACGCATTAATGATAGAGGGCAAAGAACCAGAGAAAGACACAAAGGCTGGGAAGGGTAGAGCAGAGTGAGCAATAGATGAAGTCAGGGAAGGGACCTAGCCCCAATACTCTCATGTACTAGACATTCCTAATTGGACACAATCACCAGGTCTCTGAGCCTGACTACTGGAAAATTTTTAAAGTATTTGCAGTACACGACACAATGCTTGATGTATCTTAGGACCATAGCGAGTAGCAGTTATTGACATGATTATGCTGATCCCAATACCTCCCAGTCTCCCCTGTGTGCATGTGTGTATGTGTATAGATTTTTGGAATCTAGGCATTCCTAGAAGACAGAGGATGCTTTGGGACTTGAAATCGCAAATCATACCAACATGATCGTCAGCAAGTAAACATTTTTCCTTGGAGATCTTAATTTGTTGTGGGGCTTTTTTCTCCAGATTAATGTAATTCAGATTTTGCAGAATTTGTATAAAGGACCGGTTCTTCCCTTTCATCCAGCATCTCTTATACACGTATACAAAGCCCCCCATTTTCATTTGTCCCATTCCCCAAATTTAGCCCTTACTTTTTGCTTCCCATATTAACACTGAAGATAATCTGTGTGTATTTTCCTTTGGATGAAGTGGGCACTGGTTATCCAGTAGATTTCAGGTATCTAATCTCAAGAGAGTGCCATCCTTATTTCTCATTAATCCGTGAAGATGATACGGATAGAATACTTTGCTCATACACTGTGTTCAACACCACTGAGGCAGGAATAAAGGATTCTTTCATTCCTTTCACAAAGGAGAATCTCTCCAGTTTACCCATGATCAAAACATAATAAATAGTAGGATTTTCCCACTATAGGCTTTTGGGTTTCAATGCTAACCTACACCAATTGAGGGTGCGGGCCCTGTTCACAATGTCCTCAGCCTCACTTTGCTCATTATCCAGTTTGATGCAAAATTAACTTCCACTAAAAGACTCATTTCCATGGGGCAAGGCAGAAATACTTGCTTCACTGGCTCCTGTGCACTGTCCATCTCCATCTTATTTCACCTTATTTTTAATTGAACCATACCTGTTAGAAGATTCTAATGCAATTCTTATAAGATTATAGCTCCTATATTAAAATTCTAGGAGTAGAAGAGAAAGCATTAATCCTAGCATCCCAAATACCATTGATATGGTTTCCAGAGTGCAGGGGTTCAATACAGGTTTGGGGAAACAATAAACCAGAAAGCATGCAATCTAATTTATTCACATTTATTTCATACACATTTGGGAAAGAGCTAAGTAAATGGAAGAAATTATTCTATAATTTTACAGAAAAACAACCAAGAAGATAAAAAGAAACAACTGAATATGATTTCTCTAGTTCTCACAACTGATACCAACTATATTGAAGCTGCATTCTCCATATTTCAAAGGAAATGCCTATAGAAATGCCATGTGACCTTACTCCACATCACAAAAGAAAATGTGTGGGTTTGCAGTATCAGTAAAGCACTTACTATTAAATGTCAAGGATCGCACTCAATGTGCAGCCAATATTATTTGAAATGGGAAGATAGTGAAGATAATTAAACATCTAGGAAAACAAGGAACACTGGGATACACTCATACAAAAATATACCAATAGACTGTCACGTCACACATATAAAATAGGAATATACATCTTCAGATACATGAAGAAGGTGTCTCTGACTTCACTAGGTGTGAGAGATGCCCTCACACACAGCACTGGAACTCACAGTGGCCATGGAGGTAGAGGCACCCTTGACTGAAATTCTGGCTTCATCTCTCTCTTCTTCATCTCTCAGAGCATCCTCATACTGAGATGGGTAAGACTGTGGCTCAGTCCCATGAACCCTGGCCAGAAACTTCAGGATTTCCATCTTTCTGACTTTAGCATGGGCTCTTGGGCCCCACTGGAATTCATATCGTGCAGGATCACTGTCGGCCACCTGGCGGTACTCCAGGTACTTTTCCTTCACCAAATATTTGGTGACTAACTCCTTGGGATGCCCATAGATGAAGTGCATCTGCCCAGAATATATGTTTGCTTTACTCAGCACTTTCCAGACCTCCTCTTCAGAGACACAGTTGTCATTCATGAAGATCTAAGCAGGGCTAAGTAGGGCTATTTTCTAGCCCTCATCTTCTGGGATGTTTGTTTCCCAGAGGCCTGACTCAGTGTCCCTGTGCTGATAGTTGGTTGGGCTTCATTTCCCATTATCTTATACCTGATGTGCCTCCTTTTCAAAAAAGGGCTCAAATCCTGGGGACAACCTGGAAGGAAGGGATGAGGTAACACTAAGTCATAACCTCATGTCCTCACCCTGCCTCTAAGCATCCCACTGTGCTCCTATCACTATGGTGGCATTAGGCTTCCATTCAGACCAAGAAATTTACATCCCTGAGACACTTAAGGATGAAGGGACACTGTTGGAGTCTTAGCATTCCTGACTTGGGCTAAAATAGGCTGAGTGCAGAGGCATAAGGAAGCTTATGAGGGTCTGAACTGTACTGGAATGAGTGTCCCCTTGATCATCACTCCATCTCTACACCTTTGCTGCAGACACTGTGGGAGATTCCTCCCCTCTGCTGACCTGATGGTCCATCCTTATACTAAGGATTTATTTCCCAAGGCCCCACCACACAGGATGTGATGTGTCCTTCATTTATGCTTGCGGGCTTCTCCAAACTGACAACACTGGTGGACACTGTGTTCTGGGGTGTGTGGCACCTTCAGTCCTATGTCAGGGTTCTTATCTTGGATTCTTTAAGCACCCAGAGATCCAACCTCTGATGACCTTCCATTACTCCCTGACACCAGGTCCACACCTCCCTGAAACCAAAAAGGAGGACTTGAAATTGTCTCACCTTTGACCTCTCCAGCCATGTTCCTGCCACTGATCATTGAAGGGCCAGGAAGAGTCCTATGGTGACCCTGATAACTGTTTCAAAATATGGGGTCAAGGCAGTATACCCTTGATATTTGTACCCCCAAAGCTGGCATAGCCTGGGACTTTTCCTTATCAGATCCTGGAGAAGTAATTCTGGGTTAGGTTCAGGCCCACAGGTTTGCCATGCATCTGTGAGGATAGTCCTTGTGATACAGGACAAGTGGCATCCCAGCCAGCTCATGGAGCTGGGGGACACAGACTTGGTACCTCCTCCTTGGAGATGCTGGAGTAGTGGAAACAAGCAGCAGAACCAGGAGACTGGTGGGTGGGTAGGGGAGCCCCATTTCCTAGACCTGAGAATGAAAGGGATTGTAGCCATTCATTTGCGACTCAGACACGACCAGGACATGTCCCAGGCACAATTTTCCAGACACTCTAAGTGTAACTACCAAGCCCCGCTAAATGTATCTACGAAGGGCCCCACACAACTATATATACGCCTAGACGAAGAGCCAATACACAGACAGAGAGAGAAAGAGGGGTGTTTTTCTCCCGAGTTGGGTTTTCTCTCTCTTCCAGGAGCTCTGGCGTTTCTGTGATCCGTCCACTGATCTGTGGTCCTTCCGTGGATTCATTCTTCGAATCTCGGAGACGAAGAACCTAATGAACAGCGAAATGCTGTTATCCCTTGGGGAGGGGCTCTTATCTGAGGGGACTCCTCTCCCTCCTGGCAGGTGTGGCCCTCAGTTTAACTTAGAACCTTACCTTGAATCTGGAAGCACCCGCGACTCCTCTCTCGGCTGACTGGAGCCTGCCGGAGCTCCTCATGGTCCTCAAACCGAAAGAGGAAGTCAGGGGGCATGACATCCGGCTGCCCTT
>NW_003852467.1:823129-827181 GCF_000181295.1 Otolemur garnettii
AAGGTCCTGGTCAGGGTGTGCACATTGACTTATGCCAGGCGTCTAATTTCTCCGTCTGCTGAGCTCAGGTTGTGCTCTCAGCCCGAGGTCCTCAGTTTTCTGAGAACCCTGCGGAGCAACTGAGGGGATGGCTCAGCTGGAGAGCCCTATCTGGGGCCTACTGGGGCTCAGAGGAGGCACTGCCATTACTGCTGCTTGACGTCCGTTACTTGGCGCTGTTGGTTTCCTTAGCCCTTCACCGGGATCCTAAACTTGCCCCCTTTGTCTTTTATTACAGGGCTCCTAGGAAATACCAATTCCAAGTATATCTTGACTAATTTCCTCACTGTAAGCCTTGCAGAATTTGGTTTGTGCCTCTCCTCCAGCCTTAGCCAGAGGGGAAAGTTGTAGTAGAAAGACAGGCAAGGACCAGACCAGGCAGTGGGGCCTGAGAGACAAACAGATTTATTTATTTATTCATTTATTTATTTTTGGCTGGGGCCAGGTTTGAACCTGCCACCTTCAGTGTATGGGGCCGGTGCCCTACCCTTTTGAGCCACAAATGCCACCCCAGATTGATTTATTTTTTCTCTTTACCAGCCAGACTTAGCTTCTTATGCAACTTTTATTCTTTTATATAAAAAAATTTATTTTCTGTAAAAAAGAGAGTAAAGAGAATGGTTTTATGAGAATGTATCTGATATTACCTATGAGAATGATTAAATCTTAAATGTGGGGGGTGGTGTCTGTGGCTCAAAGGAGTAGGGCACCAGCCCCATACACCAGGTTCAAACCCAGCCTTGGCCAAAAAAAAAAATCTTAACTGTGCTATGTATACCATAGTATGTTGTTCAGCTGCACAGAGAAAGAATGCATGCCTTTTGATGCACATAGGAAGGAATGAAATTTATCTCTTTATGTTTTTCATACCTTTTGTTTATTTTGCAATTATTCTTCTTTTATTACATTTTCCAGTCCACTGCTTACCAGTTGAGGTGGCTCAAGTCAAGGATTCTTTATGTGGTGTCTTCTCACCTGCTTCTTCTATCAAAGACAACTACCTTTTTTATATCTTGAGTCATTTCAAATCTATTTGTGTGACTTAGATGAGTTTACACTACATGCTGATTAGAATTGCCTGAATTGGGGTTTTAGCCTCTAAACCTTGATCCTGACACTTTTTGAGAGTGGTTTTGGACTAAACCTTCTGTTTGTATACTTTTATTAAAACTTTATGTGTCTATGTAGATTAAAATTTTTTGTTATTTACTTTATTTTTTTGAGATAGAGTATCACTTGATCACCCTCTGTAGAGTGGGCTGGCATCAAAGCTCACAGCAATGTCATACTCATGGGCTCAAGAGAGTCTGTTGCCTCAGATTCACAAGTAGCTGGGACTACAGCTATCTGCTACAATGCCCAGTTATTTTTAGTGAGGGGGATCTCACTCTTGCTCAGGCTGGTCTTGAACTCGTGAGCTCAGGCAATTCACCAGCCTTGGCCTGCCAGAGGGATAGGATTAAGACGTGAGCCACCATGCCTGGCTGCTCTTGTTTATTTCTGATAGACCTTTACCACATATTTTCTGAAAGAAAACAATTTCCATTTTTACACAAACACATCTGCATATGGGTGTTCGTAGAAACTTTATTTATAACAGGCAAAAGCAAACATCTTTCACTGACAGAATGGGCAAAGGCAGTGATCCATACAATTGCATACTACACCACGATAACCAAAGAACAGATAGGCAGACATGGAGCTCCTGCCTGAATCCTGGCACTCTGAGAGGCCGAGGAGGGTGGTACTTTGAGCTCAGGCATTAGGGACCAGCCTGACAAGAGTGAGATCCTGTCTATACCAAAAATAGAAAAAATTACCCAGGTATGGTGATTGTGCCTGTAGTAGTGAGACTGCGACAGGAGGATCATTTGAACCCAGGAGTTACATGATGCAGTGAGCTCTGATGATACCACTGCTCTCTAGCCTGAGTGACAGTGCAAGGCTCTGTCTCAAAAACAACCAAATAGAGGTGAACACCTGGGTGAGAAGAGGCCTGTGGGATGGGCTCCAAGCACAAGAAGCAGTCGGTTCTGCCCACTAGCAGAGCATCTGCCTATGTGGAGCACATCCAAGAGGACATTCGGAGGGTGCCATCTGAGGACCATTTCATCAGCACCATGGCAGCAAAACACACCCCAGGTCCCTCCGGGTGTGCAGAGGAATCCAAGGCCCAGTAGAAGGCACGGTCCCAGTAGAGCTGGGCCTATGTTGCCATAAACTCATGACTGCAGTAAAGCTGCGACAGGCTGTGAACACCTTCAGGGAAGCCAGGAAGAACTGGAGCCAGAGGTAGAGCAGGTGAAGTAGGCGAGACTACTGGAGAGGACAACTGCCTCCTCGAACTGACCTCTCACCTTCCCACCCTGGGCTGCCCTCAGGGAGACCTGCGTGCCTGTTGACTCCAGGCTGGTACTTCCCGTGAGTCCCCAGCAGAAAGGCTACCCTCTGGCCTGCTAAGCTGGTGTGAGTGCCCAGCTGGCGCCATCATCCACAACCCTTCTGGATGGGGAGGACTCCTGCTATGCCTTGATTCTGTCCCTTCTCTGCTCACAGTGGCAGTGTCCCTAATAGGAGATGGGATCTCTGGGGACAGGTGCTCCTCCTTCCTCCCCCAGGTCAGACACCTATCTGTCTGTCCAACTCTAAGTCCTGGTACCATGAACACAGTTGTGGTGTGGCCCTGACATGTTAACTGTGGTCTAGTCACATGGGTGACCCAGTGTCAAGACTGCCTGAGGGCCAGCATCAGTCCCTGGTCCCGCTTTCCTTTCACTATCAAGACTCCTCCCACATTTATCATCACAATGACCCTAGGCTGCTGGGTTGACTGTCATCACTGCCTCTGTAACCTTGCCAGGATCAGCGTCAGCCATTGGCTGACAGGCTGGCTCATTATTCATTGCCTAGAGCAGGGTGGGGTGGTCCAGGTCTTGCTATTGCCCACCCAGGGGGGAGTAGCTCCAGCTCCAGGTCTGCCGGGGATGCAGGCTCTGGACCTGGAACAGGTGAAGATTCAAGGGCCTAAGGGTCTTGAAAAGGGCCTTTCATGGCAAAAGACAACAGAGAGAAACTAGAGATTGGTGTCTGGTGTCTGGGAGAAGTGGTTGGGAAGACCCCAGGGTGCCCCTGGGAACCGCAGGGGAAATCTACGTTGTGCCCCATGGATCTGATTGGTGTCTCTCCCGCCCACTCTTGGAGGGTTGGGAGTGGTTGAGCATGGTCCTTAGAACCCTAGACCAGGTGAACAGGAAGGCTCTGCTGGTTCCTGTCCAGGAACTGCATGCAGAGACCACCCATGAGTCCTAAGGTCCAGAGGCTGAGGCCTGCATTTCTGAGATACACAGCTGATTGGGAACATGGCACATATTTCCTTTTCCTCATGAAGGAGTACCTGAGAAATGCTCTGGACCAGCCTCAACTATTGGGGACTTCTCATTGGTTATGTGAGCTGGAAGGCCTTTGCTTACCTGTCTGGAGTCAACTCTTGGGTGCTGGTTAAGATCCTTAACAGAGTCTGAGAATTCCTGGCACAGATCACAGGGCCCAACCCTGCAATCTCCTTCCCCACTTTGCTTCTTACAGAGCTGAGTCAGGAGTGTACTCCCGGAAGCGATGCTAATGTGGGCCAGCCATCCTCAGGTCCCCAGTCTCACTGTAGCTATTGGTTCGAGTGCCAGTGGCAGGTGTTGTATCTGCCCCACTTCCCAGCTTCAAATGGCTTGCAGGGGGGGCTCCTATAGGAAAAAAGTGCAGATAGCCTGGTACAGACAACCAGTTGTGCATGCCCGATTTGGGATGCTGCCCACACTCAGAAGCTCTGCAGGGAGCCATGCAGACTCCCCAGCAAGCCTAACCCAGCTGTTCCCATGCCCATCCAGAGTGTGCCTCCAAATAAATCCCAGCCTGGATCCTGCCTGCATCTGTCCAGCAAAGCCTCATCACTTTGTTCCTGGCAGGAATGAGTCTCCATGCCCATCTTGTGGACCCAGTATGGAGGTAGGGTGGAGACT
>NW_003852467.1:827848-841599 GCF_000181295.1 Otolemur garnettii
TGGCTTGGAAATTAGAAATGTTACATTGACTCATACTTGTATAGCAATGGCTACTTTTAGTCACCTGAGTGTTTAAATTTTTCTAATTTCAAATTCATATGAGGGTACAAATGTTTGATTAACATGGTTATCATTTGTAAGTTACAGTTTAAGTTGAAGGTCACATGATTTCTTACAACTAGAGGGGCACTTGGTAAGGTAGTCTCAAAATGAGCCCATGAAGGAGATGAAGTCAAAAGGTGGATGACCCCTGCAATCACTCCCATGAATTTTTACCTCATTGGTACTCAACTGACAACAGCTGTTAGACTATTTATGAGAATCACCCTCTTCATTTCCTGGCAGAATTTCCAAGGATGCCAAATTTCCTTGAAATTCTCCAAATTCATTGAGATAATATAATGTTGGATCCCTCTATGTTGAAGAGTGACTGCCAAACACAGGCTCACAGCCGTTTTTCTTTTCTTTTCTTTTCTTTTTTTTTTTTTTTTCCTAAGCAAGTGCTGTAAAATCTCAGCATGGAGGATTTGCCTTTTAAATTCCATACTACTTCTCTCCACTGCCCTATTTAATAACTTCTAAAATGTTGATAGCATGAGAATTTTCTTCTTCCTATTGATGTATGGTCAAAAATGTGTGAAGTCCTACTACCTTCTAAATGATCGAACTTACCTGAAAACTTGTACAAATATCAGTAGACACAAGGAATAACCAGAATTTTCTCATGAGGCATAAAGAGAAATAAGAGGCAGTGGAAGGATATTAAATTGTTTTCATCTTTGCCAACAGAAGATAAAATGCCTTCCAGTGAAACACTATTTACCTCCTGGAAGGATTCCAGGGATTTTGGAAATCAATCCGTAGTAGATATTTGCTGCTCAATGATTTCCATGATATTTACTTTTCTCTCATCTATCATTGATAAGTTATTAACCACCTAGATATGCTCACTCACAGGTCTGTGTGTTTATTGCTCAGTCTCAAGTGCAACAACTCATGAAAATTCTACTGCAGATATTTAGGTGGCTTCAAAGCCTCCTCTTCCACTTAGGGATCTACCTGGTAAACTAATAGATGCTATACAAAATGGGATTATACTCAGCTCTATAGGAAAATACTTTGAGGATGTGGTAGAGACACCCAGTTGTGTAGACTGGTCTGTACTTCACTGCCAAATTCACCTTCTGGACAGAACAGGATGTTGCTATGAGACCATGAATACCACTGTGATGGGTGGGATTGACAGGGATTTGGAATGGTCTAAGTCTGCAGAAAGGGAGTGATGCTTCCCCCACACTTTCTTCACTTGAATTCAGGTACAGAGTTCAGAGAAGGGTTATCATGAAGTATAGCAGGTGAACCTCCAGTTTGGAGAAGAGGGCACACTGGAGCAGACCTAGAGGCTAGGTGATTTAATGCACAGTGTTTGGTTTTGATGAAAATGCCAGCCCCTGCATAGTTCAGCTCTGAAGGAATAAAGGGGTTACAAGGAGGAGGCATCCAGTAGAATAAAACCCACACACCCTCCCCAATGCTGCTTAAAACTTATTTCAACCTTCTTTTTTCACCTGCTTTAAGTTCACTGGCTAAAGCATCCTTCCCCACATATCCTGAGATGCATTAATGATAGAGGGCAGAGAACTAAAGAAAGACACAAGGCTGGGAAGAGTAGAGCAGAGTGAGCAACAGAGGAACTCAAGGAAGGGACCTAGCCCCAGTACTCTCATGTACTAGACACTGGTAATTGGACACAATCACCAAGTCTCTGAGCCTGACTATTGGAAATTTTTTTAAGTATTTGTAGCACACAACACAGCTTGATGTATCTTAGGACCCTAGCGAGTAGCAATTATTGCCACGATTATGCTGATCTCAAACCCTCCTAGCCTTCCCTGTGTGCATATGTATATGTGTATAGATTTTCTGAATCTAGGCATTCCTTGAAGACAGAGAATGCTTTGGGACTTGAAATAGCAAATCATACCAACATGTCCTTCAACAAGTAAACGTTTTGTCTTGGAGATTGTTAATTTGGTGTGGGGCTGTTTTCTCCCACTTAATGTAATTCAGATTTTGCAGAATTTGTATAAAGGAACAATTCTTCCCTTTGATCCAGCATCCTTTATACACGTATCCAAACCCCCGTTTTTATTTGTCCCATACCCAAAACTTAGCCCTTGTTAAGTTTGTTGCTTCCCATATTACACTGAAGATAATCTGTGTGTATTTTCCTTTGAATGAAGTGGGCACTGGCTTTCCAGTAGATTTCTGGTATCTAATCTCAAGACACTGCCATCATTACTTCTCATTAATCCATGAAGATGATATGGATAGAATACTTAGTTCATACATTGTGTTCAACACCACTGAGGCAGGAATAAAGGATTCTTTCATTCCTTTCACACATGAGAATCTCTGCAGTTTACCCATGACCCAAATAGAATGGATAGTAGAAATTTTCCACTATAGGCCCATCTTATTTCATCTTCTTTGTAACTGAACTATACTTGTTAGAAGATTCTAATGCATTTTTTATAAGATTATAGCTCCTATGTTAAATTCTAGGAGTAAGTCCCCAAGCATTAATCCTTGCATCCCTAATACCATTGAAATGGTTTTCAGAGTGCAGAGGTTCAATACAGGTTTGGGGAATAAGTAAAACAGAAAGCATGCAATCTAATTTATTCATATTTATTTCATACACACTCTCAAAAGAGAAAAGTTAATTGAAGAGAATATTGTGTATTTTTTACAGAAAAAAAAAACAAAGAGAATAAAAAGAAACATTTGAATATGATTGTTCTTGTTCTCACAATTAATACCAAGTATAGTGAAGCTGAATTCTCTATATTTCAAAGGAGAAAAAGAAATGCCATGTGACCTTACTCCCCATTACAAAAGAAAATGTGTGGTTCACAGTATCAGTAAAGCGCTTACTAGTAAATGTCAAGGATCGCACTCAATGTGCGGCCAGTAATATTTGAAAAGGGAAGATAGTGAAGATAATTAAACATCCATGAAAACAAGTAACACTCGTATAATACACTCATCCAAAAATATACCAATAAATTGTCATCTCACACATATAAAATAGGAACCCATACAGACGAATACTGTGTTCCCCCAGCTCTATCCTGCACCTACATTTTTGGAACACTAATTGACCTCTTCAGATACATGAAGAAGGTGTCTCTGACTTCACTAGGTGTGGGAGATACCCTCACACACAGCACCGGAATTCACAGTGGCCATGGAGGCAGAGGCAGCCTTGAAAATTCTAGCCTGAGCTCTCTCTTCTTCATCTCTCAGAGCATCCTCATACTGAGATGGGTAAGACTGTGGCTCAGTCCCGTGAACCCTGGCCAGAAACTCCAGGATTTCCATCTTTCTGACTTCAGCATGGGCTCTTGGGCCCCAGAGGAATTCATATCGTGCAGGATCACTGTCGGCCACCTGGCGGTACTCCAGGTACTTTTCCATCACCAAATATTTGGTGACTAACTCCTTGGGATGCCCATAGATGAAGTGCATTTGCCCAGAATATATTTTTGTTTTACTCAGCACTTTCCAGACCTCCTCTTCAGAGACACAGTTGTCATTCATGAAGATCTCAGCAAGGATAAGGATCAGCAGGCCGGTCTTGGGCAAGCCCTCTGGAGGATGCATCATGCCATCATAGGTGAGACCCAGCTTGATGGAGATGCCATAGCAGTGGCGAGTAGGATCCACTTCCTTCACATCAAGGCCAAAGATCATTTCCATGTGCTCACAGGCTCGCAGGAAAATCTCATGGAAGTGGTCTTCATCATCTTGGATGATCATCTTCCATATATCTGCCTTTCTCACTAGCTCTTTCATTCTATACTTCATCAACAGGAAATTGACCAGAAAAGCCACTTTCCTGTCTAGAGCATCTATGAGCACATTCTCGGGGTTTGCTGTAGCTACTAAGGTGCTCAGACTCTTTTTCTTTTCTTTGCTCCTGGTGCCTTCATCAGGTTTGCTTGATGAGGTGGCAGTGGTGTTACCTGAAGAGAAACAGAAACTCAGAGGACCCTCAGGAGCACTCAGCAACTTGGCAGCAGGAGCCTCCTTCAAGTTGCCAGATATCAGCAGGGCTGAGAGGGAGGACAAGGTTTCCTCCACAGGCTTGGTGACCTGTGCACTCTCTAGGCCTTGGGTCTCACTCTGGGTCTGAAGGTGCTGATCAGGTGTGCACTGTGGACTCTTCTTTCTCCGGGGCATGATGTCTCTTGCTGGTGGCAGAAGGCAGGAGTGAGTTAAGGAAGGTGGATAGTGCAGGGTCACTGCCTAAGGGAGAGAGGGAAGATGTGAGTGTCCTCAGTTGGGAAATTACCTGCAGTGTCTCTGAGGGAAGCTACTGCCAATGGAATTTTCCTGACAACAGTGTTATAGGGTCTGCCAGGTGTCTTGGGTCTTCTTTTCTGTGTCCCCCAGGAAACTGAAGGAAGAAGCCACAATCCTCCTCAGGGTATAGCCAACCAACCCAACACTAGGCATTTGGGCTCACAGCAGACAGCTATTATTGGGCTCTGTAGAGTAACCAATATTCTGAGGAAGGTACTACTATGAGTTTAGGACCAGAGTCCCAGTAACTTGGCATCTGCCAGGGCTTATGTGCTAGCTTTAGGCTGCCTCCCCCAAGAAGAAGTCATATTATGTAAGACACTTGAGGAGAAAGGGTGAAAGTCCCTCCACTGCTGCCCAAGCTGTGGTTTCCCAGTCCTGTCAGTTGGAGCGAGATTCCATGCAAGCCATGGTACTGGGGTGTTAGTCCCCTCACTTCTCACTCAGGTTCTTCATATGAAATACAGGTAGGGACAGGGATTCTTTCTTTTTTCTAACTCAATTTTGAGCCCTAAGGCCAAAACCTCCATCTTCTTGTGTCTCTGGAGAAGGGGGTGAGGTGTAACCTCCAACTAACAGACTTATCCATACTCTCTCAAAGCTGATACAAAAGCAGTGCTGAAATTTCATGATCCGCATTTGTCTGGTGTGCACAGTCCCTCAGTTTTCATTTAGTGTCCTTGACTTGGATAGGGTAGGGCCTTACTACTCCTCTCCTTTCTTTCATTTCCCTCTCCCTTTCCTTTCCTGCAGAACAGATTCTAACTCTGTGGTCCTCAATACAATGCCATGGAGTCATAGCTCACAGAAACCTCAAGTTCCTGGGATTGAACAATTGTCTTACTTCAGTCTCTTTAGCAGCTGGGACTTATAGGCATTTGCCACCACGTCTGGGTAATTTTTCTATTTTTAGTAAACACAGGGTCTCGCTCTTACTCAGGCTTGTCTCAACTCTTGAGTCAAGCAATCCCCCTGCCTTGGCCTCTCAGAGTGCTAGGACTGCAGGCAAGAACCACAGCACCTGGCCAGCTTTTAATTTTTTTAAAATATACCTTCTTCAAATGTTCCTAAAGACATAAATCTGGCTGACAAGGTTAAAATGAAAATTCCAAGAATGGTGAATTCATTGTGGCCCAGTGCATTGGTTCACACCTATAATCCAAGCACTCTGGGACACCAAGGTGGGCAGATTACCTGAGTTCACAGGTTCAAGAGCGGCCTGAGCAAAAGCAAGACCCCCATCTCTAAAAACAGTTTGGCGTTGTGGTGAACACCTATAGTTCCAGCTACTTGGGAGGTTGAGTCAAGAGCATCACTTGAGACCAAGAGTCTGAAGTTGCTGTGAGTTATGATGGCACAGTACTCTACCGAGAGTGACAAAGTGAATCTCTGCCTCAAAAGAAAAAAAGAAAGATAAATTCATTGTATAAAAATACTCTATTGAGGCTAAACACATGAATTAGTAATTATAAATATGTTGTGTTAGTCAAATGTTGTTGTATAAAAAACTGTAACATTTTAGTTGCATAAAACAATCAACTTTGATAATAACTCTCTTTCATGCATTTAATGATTGGCTGGGATGGCTGACATTCATGCTATAATGCCTACACATAGGAGATGATCAACAAATGAATACTGAGTGAATGGATGACATCAATAACTAGATACATTACTACTGTTTGAGCTAATATCACATACTTACTACTTTTTACTAATGCCTAACTCTTTTTTGAAATAATGCCACATACTGCACCTTCATGAACACCTCATCTTCTGGAGTCACTTGAGAAGGATGTGAATTAGGACATCCACACCTGTTGCTGTTTCATGCTGATAACAACAAGGGCAAGACACCATGGGAGTCACCATGCTCTGGCATGGGTGGTCTTGGTGAAATATATTCAGATTCCTTCTTGTGACTCTAAACAGGTCCTGGCCTCCTTTGTCTGCTGACCTGATATGACATAGGCACACAGAACAAGGACCCTCAAGCAGGAAGAGAGTGGGCACCTTGTCATGGGATTCCTGCCCAGGGATCACTGGGGTGAGGAAGCTATCAGGGCTGTTTAGTGACACTATGTCCTAGAGTGGACTCCTTTTAGACCTTCTTTTCTGTCTCTATAGAGACCCCTGTCCCTTCCTGAGCACCCCATCCACTGTGTATCTAAACCAGCTGACATTAAACTACCACCTCCCTAGGATCTCACTGTCCAAAGTGAACTGGTGATATATCTGACTGTCCTTGTTTGTAGCCTTCCAGGTTGTCACAACAGGGTCAGTAAAAGTGTTATGAGGTGACATCTATGATCTATGTTGAGGGGGGGCCTAACACAGCCACACACAAAGCCTTTACCCATGGTCATTCTCCTCCCCCGTAAGACAAAGAAACAGAGGCTCTGGCTAACCCAACCCCTGAGACTTTTACACAGAAGGACCTTAATCTGACAGGCAACCTGTGGAATATGCTCCTGTCCAGAGCCCCATATAAAAGTGGTGTCTAACTGCCCTGGGTGCAGAGGCCATCCATGTTCTGTCCAGGCATGTCACACTCTTCTTTCAATACAGCTTACCTAAACTTCTTTCTCTCTTGCTGTGGTTTGATCTCTACACACAACTGTTTACACCTTTCCTGTGGTACTGTGACAAGGATCTGGTGGCAGATTAGCTGGCTGGAGGCCCAGCTGTATCTGCCTGCCACCTATTCTAAAGTCAGCCCAGATTTCTTAGTCCTGATTGCACTTGTTCAGAGATACAAATCTGCTGACCTGCCTGTCAGAGAGGCCTAGAGGATTTCACCCCATCTGCTATTCAAATGTGAGTAAGATTTCTAATTGGCTTCAAACAGAATCCCCCCAGGCTAAATTCTTTTACCTGATCCAGGCCTATTCCTTCCTTAAATCCCCCATTTCTTTTCTTCCTTTGGTTCTTTTGTTCCTTGGTCCCTTCACTACAGGGTTTTGGCCTATTGCTGTGCTCCTTTCTGATGTCCCAGATCTTAGTTTTGTTTTTCAGTTTTTGTTTTAGTCCCAGACTCCTTACTTCAATTAAAAAATTCAGAACGCATACATTCATGTTAGGAATCCATACAATACTTCCAAACCTTTTTTCATACTACATCAGATACCCCTCTTCCAAATCTACTCGAGACCTGGTTCACTGATGGCAGTTCACACCTACACAAAGGTGGGAGATCCTCTACCTATGCCATCACCTCTCCTCTCTCCACTATTATTAAGACTAAATCTGTGAGCCCCAGTCTGGTGGCTCATCCCTATAATCCTAGAGCTCTGTAAGGCTGACGTGGGTAGATTGCCTGAGCTCACAGATTCAAGACCAGCCTTAGCCAGAGTAAGACCTTGTCTGTACAAATTATGTAGCCTTAAAGAAAAATGGAGACTCTACCTCTTTCATCTTTACATATTCTGGAGCTGGAACATATTCTTCTTAGCAAGGTATCTCAAGAATAGAAGAAAATTTTTCCCATGTACTCAGTCCTACTATGTAGCTAATATATAGCTTTCATATGAAAGCTATAACCCAATTATATCCCAAGAATAAGGGGAAAGGGAAGGGAGGGTAATGGGAGCATGGGTGGAGGAAGGGTGATTGGTGTGACCACACCTATGATGCATCTTACAATGGTCCATGTGAAACTTACTAAACGTAGAATATAAATGTCTTAAGACAATAACTAAGAAAATGCCACGAAGGCTATGTTAACCAGATTGATGAAAATATTTCAAATTTTATATAAAACCAGCACATTGCACCCCATGAATGCATTAATGTACACAGTGATGATTCAATTTAAAAAAAGGAAAAAAAGACAAAAATAAAAATAGCCAGGTTCACGATAGGGACCAGTTGGAGGTTGCTGTTAGCTGGAATTGCCACTGCACAGTACCAAGTACCAGAATGTGAGACTCTGTCTCAAGAGAAAAAAAAATACCAAACACCTCCCCCTATGAACATCTTTCAAACAAGCAGAACTTGTAGCCCTCCTCAGAGCCTTACAACTTGCTGGGAAAAAACCAACCACAACCAACAAACACATAGGTTCAAAATAGTCTTATCACATCTTACACTATCATGCTGCTATTTGGGCTGAAACATGTTTTCTCACCACACTGGCCTCCCCTGTAATTAACAGCCCTGAAATACACCAACTCCTCCAGGCAGCCAACAGTCCACCCAAGTTGCAGTCCTTCACTGTAAAGCCAACGATCCCCAACTCATCATATCACTCATGGCATCAATCACACTGACTTCATACAACACAAGGTTGACCTCATGCATTCTGCCCCCACCCTTCTCTGCCACCATTCCCATTGATCACGCCCCATGTTCCAAGAGGTAGCTGAATATACCTCCCTATATGACAAGGATGGTTCATGAGAGAAAACCGACTTCTCCCCACAGCCCCAACAACACAAATCCTTACACAACCCCACAATCTATTTCATGCAGGACTAAAATCTTTGAAATCTTTTTATGACCTCTATTCCTGTCCATCAAACTCCACTCTCCTCTAAAATAAATCTCCTACTATGCCATCTGTACTACCACCTCCCCTAAAAGACATCTCGAATCCTTCCCTGTTCCAACTACATCAGGCTAGAGGACACCTCCCAGGTCAAGACTGGCAAATAGATCACACACACACATGCTCCCTGTGAAAAAGATGAAAATCCTTCTCACTCCTGTAGACACCTTTTCAGGGTGGATGGAAACCTTCCCTCTGGCTTCAGAGAAGGCTAGTGACACAGTCCAGTTTTTACTGAGGGAAATTATTCTCCACCTAGGCATTCCCACCTCCCTTTAGAAGAGGTGTCTAATGTCCTAGGCCTTGCTTGGAATCTTCACATTCCCTACCACCTCAATCCTCTGGAAAGGTAAAGAAAGCTAACTATCTTCCTAAAATTACACCTAACTCAACTACAACTGAACTTCACCTTCCTTGGCACCAACTTCTCACTTTAGCTTTAACCAGCTTAAGAGCTCTACCCAGGAAACCTTCCCTTTTAAGCTCTTTTTAACTGATGTCTGGCTGCCTTTTTCTGCTAGGAAACCTGCTATAGTCTTCCTGACCACTTGGAGCCTGTCTCCTAGCTCTGAACACTTTATGAAGTTTTCTCCAGAGGCATGTTGCTCTCACCTTTCCTCAACCCAACCCAGGAGAAACAATATTCTAAGTAAAACCAGATACAACGTTCTCTGTAAAGGTTCACCCAAGTTGCCAAAGGGGCTCTCCCAATCATGTCCTTATTACCAACACTACGGTTGTTTAACTATCCAGGTATACCCAAACCTTCTTCAACATCTCAAAAATAAAACCTAGCCGCATCCCAGAGGACTGACATAGGTCCACATTAACAGGCCTATGCACACTCTAAGTTCAGGTAATCCCTGAGGAACCATGAACCACCATAACTCATCTTCCCACTCTCCAGAACCCTGTCCCACCAGCTTGTTTCCCTCCTTCATTTCCTGCCAGGGCAACCCTGAAGAATAATCCTCAGATCCTCTTTGAGGAATTCCTCCAAGGATCCTTCCCTAATCTTCCATGGGAAAACATCATAAGCTATTTTTACCAAAACTGCTCCTGTCCGCCCTCTCTGTCTCATCTTCCCTCGAGTTCTACCAGGTTTTAGCAGGCTCCTCTTTACCCGCAAATCTAAACACTTCCCTTACTTTAACCCACTTCATGCTCAAAAGGTCTAAGCCACCTTGGAACCTGGTTGCTGGATGTGTTAACATATATCTCCCCCCACCCCTTGTTATTCAGCTATACCTGTCTTTCCTTGAACTTGAGCTTCTACATTTGCATCCTTAAGGTACTCTGTTTATAAAGGGAGAGCTTTCTCTCCTAACTCAATCACCTGGTCTGATGCATTTTCCAGGGAATATCAAAGACAGGATAATACCATACTCAGGCAGTAGACCAAAGCCTTGGACCCTCTAACCTCCCTGCAAGAGCTATGGAGGGACCCAAAGGCAAGGTAATCTCTCTTCCTTCCCAGTAACCTCTCAGCATTCGGAGTCCAGCCCCAAGGGAGCCCAGTAGAAACTCTCAGCCCAACATTAGGTAATGTCACTCTCACCATCACCCCTTCTCTTTCAACCCTACATGGAGCTATCCCAGGCTTCATCCAGCCAGGCTACTACAGCTTCCCCTCCACACTGGACCCCACACCCTATTGTAGCTCTCCAAAATAACAGAGGCTTAGTTCTACTTACTGCCAGGGAAGGGGGCCCTTTGCCCTTTCTTACAGGAGGCTTACTGTTTCTACAAGTCTGGTCTGGTCTGAGAGGGCATCACCTGCCTCTGGGAACAAGCTACCCACCTGTGATCTCAAAATGAAAGACACTGGCTTCAAAAGCTCCTGAAAACACTGGATTCTACTCCCCTTGGGTCCCTTGTGGCAATCCTCCTGTTATTAACCATTGCCCTCTGTGTCATCCAATTCCTGTTCTGATTTATTAAAGAGAGGGTGAAAAAAGGTGTCAGCTGGAATTGCAACCCAATTACTACTATTGCCCAAACATTCTCCCAATATATGCCAAACCCAGGAAGACCTACCAACACCCCAATCATCCCACTAAAGACAATTACTGTCCTATCTAGCCATAAGCACTTTCTGAAGACAGACCATTGCCCCATCACCCCTTTTCACACAAGTTGGAAATGTTGGAAAGACTAATATAGCCACAGACAAACTAATTTTCCACTGTCTTCTTCTCCTCCTCCTTGCAAAAGACAAAAAGCTTCTTGCTAGCTGCAACCCCGGAGAGTTGCAGCAAGGATCATACACTGACAGACAAACTGTAAAATGTGCCCACCCCCTGGTCCCATATCTTATCATTTTTTTATTAAATCATAGCTGTGTACATTAATGAAGTCATGGGGTACAGTCTGCTGATTTTATATATAATTTGAAATACTTTCATCAAACTGGTTAACATAGCCTTCATGGCTTCCTCTTAGTTTTTGTGTTAAGGCATTTATATTCTACATTTACAAAGATTCACATGTGCCTTTATAAGATGAACCATACATGTGGTCCCACCAAACACCCTCCCTCCACTTATCCTCCTCCCTCCTCTCCCCTTCCTCTCCCCTTTCCCCATATTCTTGGGCTATAATTGGGTTATAGCTTTCATATGAAAGCTATAAATTAGTTTCATAGTAGGGCTGAGTACATTGCATACCATTGCCTCATATAAAAGTGGTCTCTAATGGCTCCCCAGGTGCAAATACTATCTTTGCCCTGCCCAGGTAGTTCATCCTCCTCTTTCACTAAAATTATTCGATACTTTTCTCCTCCTCCATTTTTGTCTTAGGTGCAATTGTTTATACCTTTCAATTTATACCCAGGCAAATGGTCAATTCTGCTCAACTGCAGGGTACCTCTCAGTTCATGACACTATGTGAGACTACTTCCCTCTGCTGTCCTGACGGTGTCTCCATATTCTGAACAGTCTTGTTCCTGTGCCCCCTGAGAATGTGAGGGGACATCACATCCAACCATTTTAATCTCACATTTTGCTAGGGTGATATGGGACATGGCTCTGCTGAGATCATATTGTTCTGGGTGAATATTCTCATTAGCATCACTTAGGCTTTATCACTTGAACAATTCAAGTACCTGCGACCTGATATCCCTTCCTCGGAACAAAATCCTTATCTCCCTGAGTTCAGTGAGCAAAACAGAAGAAACTTCCTTAGTCTGACCACGTTTCCCTAGGCCTCACACAGCCAACAGCAGGGATAAGCAGGCCTATATTCTAGTCCTCATGTTCTGGGATGCTTGTTTCCCAGAGGCTTGACTCAGTGTCCCTGCATTGATTGCTGGTTGGGGTTCACTTCACATTATCTAATAGCTAATGTGCCTTCTTGTCCAAAAAAAGGCTCAAATCCTGGGGACAACCAGCAAGGAAGGGATGAGATATCACTGAGTCATAATTTCATGTCCTCACCTTGCCTCTTGGCACTGGTTGTGCACCTACCCCTATGTTGGCATGAGGCTTCCATTCATAACAAGAAATTTACATCCCTGAGACACTTGAAGATGAAGGGACAGTGTCGGTTTCTTAGCATTCCTGACTTGGGCTAAAATGGGCTGAGTGCAGAGCCATAAGGAAGCTTATGAAGGTCTCACCTGTACTGGAATGGGTGTCCCTTGATCATCACTCCATGTGTACACCTTCCCTCCAGACAGTGTGGGAGATTCCTCCCCTCTGCTGACCTGATGGTCCATCCTTATGCTAAGGATTGACTCCCCAAGGCCCCACCACACAGGATGTGATGTGTCCTTCATTTAGGCTTGCGGGGTTCTCCAAACTAACAACACTAGTGGACACTGTGGTGTTACCTGTGTTCTGGGGTGTGTGGCACCTTCAGTCCTATGTCAGGGTTCTTACCTTGGATTCTTTAAGCACCCAGGGAACCAACCTCTGATGATATTCCTTACTCCCTGACACCAGGTCAACACACCTCCCTGAAACCAAAAAGGATGACTTGAAATTGTCTCACCTTTTGACCTCTCCAGCCATGTTCCTGCCAGTGATCATTTAAGGGGCACCACAGAGTCCCATGGTGACCCTGATAATGGTTTCAAAATAAGGGGTCAAGGCAGTATACCCTTGGTATTCTTACCCTGAATGTTGGCATATCCTGGGACGTATCCTTATCAGATCCCAGAGGACTAATTAGGTTTGGGCCCATAGGTTTGCTGTGGGCATGTGGGGATAGTGCTTGTGATACAGGGTAAGTGGCATCCCAGCCAGCTCATGGAGATGGGGGCGTGGACCTGGTGCCTCCACCTTGGTGATGTTGGTACCGTGGTAACAAGAAGCGGAACCAGCAGCCTTGGAGGGTGGGCATTTCCTAGGCCTATGAATGAAAGGGACTGCAGCCACTCATTTGCGGCTCAGACACAACCCAGGCATGTCGCAGACACGCTAAATGTAACTACGATGGGCCCCATGAGACTATATCTACCCCTAAACAAACATCTGAGAGACAGACAGAGAAAGAGAGGTTTTCTCTCCTGAGTTGGGATTTGTCTCTCTGCCAGGAGCTCTGGCCTTTCTATATTCTCTTCTGTAAATAAGTGCTGTCTTACCACTGATCTGTGGTCCTTCAGCGGATTCATTCTTCGAATCCCTGAGACCAAGAACCTACTGAACAGCGAAATGCTGCTATCACTTGGGGAGGGGCTCTTATCTCAGGGGACTCCTCTCACTTCTGGCAGATGTGGCCCTCAGTTTAATTTAGAACCTTACCTTGAATCTGGAAGCACCTGCGACTCCTCTCTCGGCTGACTGGAGCCTGCCGGAGCTCCTCATGGTCCTCAAACCGAAAGAGGAAGTCAGGGGGC
>NW_003852467.1:842354-851578 GCF_000181295.1 Otolemur garnettii
CGAAAAAAAAAAAACAAAGAAATACAAAGGCATTTGGTGGCACCGGTGGCACAAGGAGTAGGGTACTGACCTCATATACCAGAGGTGGCGGGTTCAAACTCAGCCCCCAGCAAAAAAAAAAAAAAAAAAATCCTAAATGTGCTATATATACCATAGTATGTTGTTCAGTTGCACCAAAAGGAATGCATGCCTTTTGATGCCCTTAGGACGGAATAGAATATTATCTCTTTACATTTTTTATACCCTTTCTTTATTTTGCAATAATTCTTCTTTCATTATATTTTCCAGTCCACTGCTTACCAGTTGAGGTGGCTTGAGTCAAGGATTATTTATTTGTTGTCTTCTTGCCTGCTTGTTGTATCAAAGACAACTACCTTCTTTATACCTACAAAATTCTATTTGTGTGATTTGGATCAGTTTACATCACATGCTGATTAGATTTGCCTGAATTGGGGTGGTATTAGCCTCTAAACCTCTTTGATCTTGAAACTTTTTGAGGGTGGTTTTGGACTAGACTTTCTTTTTGTATACTTTTGTTAAAACTTTATGTGTCTAAGTTACTATTCAGTATTTTATGTAGATTAAATTTTTTTGTTATTTTAATTTTAGTTTTTGAGACAGAGTATCACTTGATCACCCTCTTTAGAGTACGATGGCATCAAAGCTCACAGCAAGCTCACCCTGATGGACTCAAGAGATTCACTTGCCTCAGCTTCCCAAGTAGCTGGGACTACAGCTGTCTGCCACAATTTCTGGTTGTTTTTAGTGAGGGGGGGGTCTCACTGTTGCTCAGGCTGGTCTTGAAGTCGTGAGCTCGGCAATCCACCCGCCTCAGCCTCGGAGAATGCTAGGATTACAGGCCTGAGCCTCTGTGCCTGGCCTATTTTTCTGAAATTTTTGCAGTTCACATAATTCTCCAAGGTCAAAGATACAATTTTAGGCCATTAAATTTGAAATGTCTGATTTTAAATAGAAAGTTTAGATTATTATACCTCAAACAAGAAACAGTAAAATTGGTCAAAGTGTACATTGAAACTACCAACAAGTTTTTCCATCTTAATGGTAATGGATGTATGCCAGCAAGGAAGAAGCCTGGAGACTGAGTGTAAGTAAAATCTGAAAGAGTTTTTCCATAGCTTGTTGAAAATAGTATTTTCCTTTAAGAAGTGGTCCAAATCCTGGAAAACATGGTAGTCAGTTGGCACAGTGTCTGGTGAATATGGTGGATAACTTAAACATTCCAGTTTCTGTTGTTTGAGCAGCATGATTTGTGAGACCAAAGGAGCACTGACTTGCAATGGAATTGGCCTGTCTCCATTGACCCTTCCCAGGTGCTTAATAGCAAGAATCCTCACTAAGCCATCCCAGTTGTGACAGTGGACACCCATTGTTATACATAGACTAGTTTTCATGAAGCTGTGGTGGATAATATGAGCACTGGACCACCAGACACCATTACCATTTTTTTGCGGAATATTTGGTTTGGACTGTGTTTTCACACTTCACCTTTATTCAACCTTTGTGTTGAACACTTGAGATTGTCAAGGGAGATGAATAAAGAATCTACTTTTCATCTCACAGGAGATTGTCTAAAAGAATCCATTTTTCATCACATGTAAAAGCACGGTATACAAATGATTCACCTGTTTTCTTGTGACAGCAAAGGAAGGAAAGCCTCAACATGAATTTTCTTCTGATGCTCCTTTAATTCATGCAGAAACCATCCATCCAGTTTCATTACCTTGCCAGTTTGTATCAAGTGGTCCAGTGTTGTTGGAAGAGTAACATCAAGTCTTGCTGCTAATTTACTAGGAGGCTGACACGGATTTGATTCCACTACAGATTTTAGCTCATCATTATCTACTTTGGCCTCAGATAACAAACATAATTTGTTTTCAAGAGTTAAAATTATCAGAGGAGGACGTCTCACACCATCGACCTACTGCCTGTTTATTAGCCATATCCTTTTGAAATACTGTCTTTATTTTTAGAGCTGTCTACACTACAGTACTTCCTTGATGGACCTCATCTTTAAAAATAACACAGTTTTTTGACTTATCTATAGGTCACAAAATTGCTCAGAAAAAAAAATAAATATAATTACAACCCAAAAAATTGAGTTAAAATGAATTGGACGCACTGTTACAATAAAGAATAAATGAATCAACAAATAGTAAAGCAGGAAGTGTCATAGTGAAGTTTCAGAGATATCAGCTGTCAAACTTACTATTTTAAAAAATCAGACGTTTGGCTTGGCACCTGTAGCTCAGGTGGCTAGGGTGCCAGCCACATATACCAGAGTTGTTGGGTTCAAATCCAGCCCCGGCCTGCCAAACAACAATGACAAATATAAACAAACAAAAAAAAGGGCCAGGTGTTGTGGCAGGCACCTGTGGTCTCAGCTACTTGGGAGTCTGAGCCAAGAGAATCACTTAAGCCCAAGAGTATAAGCTTGCTGTGAGTTGTGATGCCAGGGCACTTTACCCAGGGTGACAGCTTGAGACTCTGTCTCAAAAAAAAAAAAATCAGACATTTTATACTTAATAAGTTAATATACATAATATAATCTTGTTCATAAGGATTATCAGAAATATAAAATATTACACAAAACATGCTTGATGCCTGTAGTACAGTGGTTATGGTACAGCCACATATCCCGAGAGAGGCGGGTTTGAGCTGGCCTGGGCCAGCTTAACAACAATGACAAGTGCAACAAAAAATAACTGGGCTTTGTGGTGGCCACCTGTAGTCCCAGCTACTTGGGTGGCTCAGGCAAAAGAATTGCTTTAGCCCAAGACTTGTAGGTTGCTGTGAGCTGTGACGCCATAGCACTCTACCGAGGGTGACATAGTGAGACTCTCTCTCTCTCAAAAAAAGAAAAAATAGTACACA
Source organism: Otolemur garnettii (assembly GCF_000181295.1). Taxonomy (NCBI): domain Eukaryota; kingdom Metazoa; phylum Chordata; class Mammalia; order Primates; family Galagidae; genus Otolemur; species Otolemur garnettii. The sequence continues at coordinate 845,247 of NW_003852467.1, forward strand.
AAACAGTACAATTATCACTGTACAAGTGACACTCAATATAACACTTATTAATACCTATAAGAAGGAAGTTTGTGAGCTTATCAATATTTAATATATGCTGACATTCCTTGTCAACACTATTCTGGAACTGGTGTCTCACCCTTTTATTTAGAGATATATAATACTGGTGTAACTTTCTTTTTCCTGAGATTCATAATCCCCATTTAGTCAAGATCATTCTATATTTTTCATTATGACATTTTAAAGAGTAATTCTCTCATTCTTCTTATTACCTGAAATTCTTCTTTAAGAGATAACCTCTTATTTGCCATTTTTTTTATCCATAGGAAATGTTATAACTTAGTTCCAGTGTTCTCCTGTAAGTTTTGAATTTCTTCTGTGCCTATTCTTTGGACAATAATATTGCACTAATGTTACTTATTTTTTGTTTCATTATTTTGTAATGGATAATATATAAAATTGTCTCTTAAATGGATCTTGAATTGGCTTTTTAAAGTTGAGTTTACCGTAATCAATTCATTCACTGATTTTGCATTTATCTTACCTCATATCTTCTACCTCTTTTGGCTTATTAATCATTCTCTAGAATATTCATTATTTTTGATTTTGGAGATGCTGTCTTTTCAAATCTTAATCTTCTAAGCCCATATGTATATATACTTCCAAAGCCACTTGGTTGGTTTTCCACAATTGGTAGTGTAGAGCCCATGGCTTACATTCTTAGAATTTTTGCAATATGTTTAAACTTACTAGGGGTAGAAAATTATTTGATGAAATTTGTAAAGTAGAAAATAAAGATAGATTTTTCTGTAAGGGAGTTTTGGAGTCTAGGACTATTTTGTTCTATTTTCTTTTGGTTATTGCTAATGAAAGGGCCATGAATATATCTAACTCCTAGTAACAAATGTTTGTTTTCCTTAGGAATACAAGGAGGATATGACATTTAAAAAATCAGTCAGTATAATTTGCCAACTGTAACAGTCAGTGGTTTTCCACTGTGTCAAAATATACAACTATGAGGGAATTTAATATAGGAAATTGGTTAAACAAGTTATGTAGGAACTAATCAAGGGAGAATAAAGAAAACCAGTGCTTAAGGACTTGTAGGGGTCAGTCCAACATCTACTCTGGAGGAACAAAAAGAGAAAGTAGCGTTACTGTGACCTGAGAATTTCAGTTAACAGGATTTGGACCCATAGTGTTCTAATCTCATGGTGACTGGAGTCTAGATAAACTGTAGCAATTGAAGCAGAAGATACCAGATGTGCAGAGGAAGAATAAAAACACTAGGCACTCTCATCCTGAGGCCTAGTCTTCTCCTGGTATCTTCTATTCGCTGGAATAAGTGTTCAACCAGATGTTGGGGAGCTACGAAGTGAGTGTCAGACCCTATAGAGAACAGAGCAGGGAAAGGGTGAGGAACTGATCTGAGGAGCAGTAGGTCCAGGACTAACATAGCACATATACAGGTTAAACAAGGAAATCATACCCAAATTGATTCAGAATAGTGGCCCGTGAAAGTCATCATGACTCATTCATTGTAAAAAATCATTCTCAGATTTGATCAATGATATGCACAAAAAAAGTCCTCTAGAGTAAAATTTCTATTTCATGTAAAAACATTGGCAATTTATACTTTAGGCTGGGCATGGTGGCTCACATGTATAATCCTAGCACTCTGGTAATCTGAAGAGGGTGAATTGCATGATCTCAGGTATTTGAGACTGGCCTGAGCAGGAGACATGAAACCCTGTGTCTAATAATAGTTGGGCATTGTGGGGGGTGCCTGTAGAGCCAGCTATTCGGGAGGCTGAGGGAGGAGGATTGCTTGAGCCTCAGAGTTTGAGGTTGCTGTGAGCTATGACACCATGGCACTCTACTGAAGGCAACAAAGTGAGATATTGTCACAAGTAAATAAATGAATAAATAAAAAGAAGTTTATACATTAATATTGAAAAAAGACTGACAAAGATGACTTCTATTCCCTTTTCTATTTTTTATTTTTAGGAAGGTAGTATATCAGAACACAATGGGAAGCAGAAGTAGTAAAAGAGATATGAATCAAAAATAAGAAACAAGGCTACTATCCATAACTGTAAAGGGAATGTACATAAGCCTAATCAACTTAGGGAAAGTGCTAAAGTGATAAAATCATTTTTAAGGGTTTTAGGTGTAACATCAATAGAGAAAAATGTACTTTATTCTATGGCAAAGGACACTATGAAGCTGAAATTAAATAAAACGTGAATTATGATAAATACTTTATGCAAAAATACACAGAATAAATATATAAGGATTTAAGGAAAGAATTATATACCTGTTATTGAGCGAAATTACCAAAGTTGTGATTCAATGGAGAACTAGTATACATTATAGAGAGAAGATTCAAAATCGTAAATACGTTTATTATCCCCAAATTTAATATAGAGATGAAAGTAATTCTTCTTCCACAAACAAAAACTAAAAGGGCTGTTTGCGAATATAGGTGTACATGTGCCTGTGTACATGAAACTTGACACACTAATTCTAAAATATAAATAGATATACAAATTGCTAAAGATAGCTAGTGTGCTTTGGGGCAAAAAACAAAGAAGGTAGGATGTTAAGGTTTATTATGAATAAACGATACTAAGTAAATTTGTAGTAAAGATATAGAAATAACCAAATAGAACAAACAAAGTGAATAGAATCTTCCAAATATTTTTCAGACAGAATATTCCAAATATTATCCAGAAATCAAGTATGCATGGTGTTCTGATTTATTCAAAATATGCCACAGAGGGTTTGGCGCCAGCAGCATAGTCATTATGGCCCCAGACATATACTGTGAGGCTGGCGGGTTTGACCCAGGTCTGGCCAGGTAGACAACAATGACAACTGCAACAAAGAAATAGCTGCTGTGGTGGGCGCCTGTAGTCCCAGCTACTTAGGAGGCTGAGGCAAGAGAATCACTTAAGCCCAAGAGTTTAGGGTTGCTGTGAGCTGTGACACCACAGCACCCTATCCATGGCGACATAGTTTGACTCTGTCTCAAAATAAAACATATATATATGCCACTGAAGAGAATCGGAGGAAAGAACAGTTCTTTTAGTAAGAAATGACAGTTGAATGATCTGATATTAACCTTAAAAACAAAATGTGACTGAAATCCTCCTTTACATTTAATACAAAAATCATTTCCAGATGGATTGGAAACTTATTTGTAAATTATTTACTTTGAAAATTTTGACACATTACATAACAAAGGAAAATAGCATGAAAAGCCCTCATGCATTTTATCAGCTTGCCCGCTAGCAGCATTGGTCAATGAGGGAAGCGACAAATCTGGAAGAGGAAGACTGATTGTGCGAACATGTACCAAGTCAGAATCAGAAGGACTGGCAGTGACAGAAGCAGGGAAGATGGAGAAGTGGCCACTCCTTTGCCACATGCTCTCTGCATAGTGGGCCTCAGGAACTTCTGGGGCCCTCACTTTCAGACAGTGGCACCTGGCACTTGGCACTGGCTTGAAAAAATGCTGTGTGGGCCAGTGATGTGTTCACTTCACCCTGACGACCTTGGTTCCCATATGCTCACTTGTGGAGCTCTGCAGTGCCATGAACTACAACCAGACTCTCTGTTCCACAGAAGCGTCACCAGGAGATGTTGTGCTGGTAACAGACACACTGAACAGAACCAAGAGAACATTACTGACCTGGATGCCATGCCATACCAGGATGTCCAAATGATATGGGAAAAGAGTTCTATCTAATCACCCACCCGGATGCATGTTCTTTCTGAGATGGAGGAAATTAGGAACTGAGCCTCTTTCCTTACCCTGCCCACGTGGAGGTGACCTACAGATTCTTCAGTTCAGCATGAAGACCCTCTTGTGGAAACTGTGATTATAGTGAGTACATTACATTCTGTCCACCACAATCTGTTCTCTGAACCCAGTCATCCACACCTTTCTCATGCAAAACATTCACCCTCTCCCAAGATCCACCACTAACTTCACCTACTATAGCAGCAGCTAAGAATGAAATCTTGTCACCTAAATCAGATTCCCGTGCAGAGGAGGCTCTTGGACAGAACACTAAGTGAGGCACAATATCTATTTGTGTATGTGTGAGAGAAAAGGGACAAATTATCTGCTCTAATATACCCAATAGGGAACAGTGGGACAGGCATAGGACAACAGCTGCAGTCATTCCTGTTCATCACATGGAAACTTATTAGGCATCAAATGATCCCTGCCCCGTCGAAGTCGTTAAATCTATTGAGTAAATGTGAGTTCCCTGTTTGGATTTTAATGAATGTTTGTGAATAATTGTTCTAGGAATCAGCTATAGTCTCTGAGGTTTCGGTTAGTCCTATAGAGTCATCTCCTGGTTGTCGTTTTATTTTTTTTTTTTTTGAGGGGTAGTTTGCAAGCGTTTACAATTAAGTATGCAAAATAATTACTTTGTAAATTGTGACCAAATGCACTGAGACAAGGGCCCAAAAAACCTACCTTTCTCTTAGCACTCAAAAGTTCCTTTTTGTTTTATCCAGGATATTTAAGAGTAAATCTTAAGACCCAATTTGCCTTCCAGATTTCAGTATCTAAAAAGTGAAATATCATCTACTGAGTGACATGAATACCCTAAAAGCTTTAATTTGCCCCCTGAATACCTACATTTCAACCTCATTCTCACTGAAGAACAGGCAGTTAACCAAATGCTCCAAAGGCCATGCCATGGAACATTTATAGATGACTGTTCTCATGTGTGCTCCTGCCTCAACACTCCTTCTTTTAACTGGCTGTCTCATTCACCAGGATATCTTACTGGACTTCTAATTACTCTTAGGCCCCCAAATCTGAATATCCCAAGCAATAGCACAGTATCCTTCTTAGAGCAGATGCTCAGTGTTTAGGAGTCAATGAGAAATTGAGTGTACAATCTAATTTATTTAGATTTGATTTCTCCTACATTCGTTATAAGCTAAGCAAACCTAAGTAAGTATATTTTACTTTGCAAAAGAACATACTAAAATTCCTTAAGAAATCCAAGAAGTGACCATATTTAATTTGTGTAAGTCAATTTATTGAGTCAAATAATTTTACTAATGAGTTCTTTCACATTTCCAGAGAAACATGCAGGAGAATTCCACATTATAGTGTTATAAACTGCAACATAATACAAGTTGTTCCAATTTGTTTTACAGAATAGCAAACTTGTACTTATAGACCTGATACAAAGCAGAAAGTGTATACGTAAGTCATTCATAAACTTACAACTTCAAACTATGTAAGCCTTCTAATTCAATGAACAACTTTTTTTTTCTCTTTCTTTTTTGAGACAGATCCTCAAGCTGTCCCCCTGGGTAGAGTGACATGGCATTACAGCTCACAGCAACTTCCAACTCCTGGGCTTAAGCGATTCTCTTGCCTCAGCCTCCCAAGTAGCTGGGACTACAGGCACCAACCCCAAGGCTTGGCTATTTTTTGGTTGTAGTTGTCATTGTTGTTTGGCAGGCCCAGGCTGGATTCAACGCTGCCAGGTCTGGTATATGTGGCTGGCGCCTTAGCCACTTGAGCCACAGGCGCCTAGCCTGCAATGAACAACTTGTAAAAGCTAATGGGAAGGTAAAGGAAGGAAACTAAGAAGGAAGAGATGGAAAGAAAACTATTGAAAGCGCACCCCAACCTGACCTTGTCAGAGAAACACAGAAAGAGGCCTTTCTCTGCACTAGTGCTCCTTATGAGGCTGGGAAGTGCTTGGATTGTTCTCCCCTTGGCTCTGCTGGCACCTTCACTAGCTCCTGTGCTTGAGACGGCTGCAGAAGCAGTGATGGTGGATGCAGTTCCCTAAGAGTTATGGTGAGTGTGAGGTGGCCCCCAAAGAGGTAAGACTGGAGAATCTTTTTAAAATAAGGAGAGGATGTGTGGAACTCGTCTTCCTCTGCTACAGTAGCCTAACCTCCCCCTCCCCCATCCCCAGACCCTTTGTTTTCCCTGGGCCACATCTAGCCACAGCAGCCTGTCTCCTCTCCAGGCTGTCAGAGGGACAAATCTGCCTTTCCCCCCTATATTCTGGCCATAAGCTCCTCTCAGATCTCTCTCATAATGGTCTGTATTTGGGATTCTGGCTCCCTAATTCAAGGCTTTCTGAGTACTATTACTTCCCTGTATTCTCTGAGATTTATGTCTAATCCTTACACAGAATGTGTCACGGTCCCAAGCACAACTGAAGAATCTGTCATAAGAGGTCAAGGCTAGAATGGGAAGTGATTTGTTGGAGAAAGAAAAAGAAAACCTGCCGATATACTTCTTTAGTTTATCTGTTAGTATTTGGTGTCTTGAGGACCTT